>NC_061511.1:77786628-77803206 GCF_022539505.1 Lolium rigidum | reverse complement strand
TGCCCGCCGGTGGGTTTTGGCAGTCAACACAATACTAAGTGGTGGTACCCATGTACACACATTTTAAAGAAAGAGAGATGCACAAAGCATATCACTCCCCCAAAATGGGATGTTCCATTAATCACTTCAAAGAGAGCCAAATAAGATATCATCAAGATGCATTAGGCTCAAAACAATACACAAGTATATGGTGAGTCAAACAAACATACTTGAACACACAAGATAAGCAAGTAAGACACAACACATACATACGCATATTTGGTACAAAACCAAACATGCAAAGGGGCAAGTAACTTACAATAAGCATGAAGAGTTGAAGTATAAGTTACCGCAAGGAGGAACATTGGATTATGAGATATAGATGATAATCCATACGACTTGGCTTGGTCAGAATATAATATATGAAGATCCCTTAATTCTTCATGAAGTAGCCAAGTCTCCAATGACCTCCACATGCACCTATTGATCAAGTTTGAGATTGTTGGTCCCCAACAAAGTTGGGTCCTAAGAGATTAGTCACAATAGGCTTGGCAACCCAAATGGTTCTTTTCTTGAAACCACTTTGAGTTCCAACAAACTTGGCAAACACATTGCCATCCTTATCCTTCCCTAGAGAATAATCATTATCAACAATTATAGGGTTAGATAAGGTACCACCTAAGCAAGAAGAAGCAAAGTGCCCCTTCTCACGACATAAGTAGCAAGTGTTCCCCTTTCTCTTCTTTATTGATTTCTTCTCTTGGGGAACAATATCTTGATTCTTCTTGGGAAGTGCCCTATCTTCAACTTGAGGTCGAGCATGAGCTTGACCTTGACCTTGTGGCCGTTTCCCTTGTTGTTTCTCACTCAAGTGCTTCTTCTTCTTCAATGGGCATGATCTAACATGATGCCCTTCAACCTTGCACTTGAAGCAAACCAACTTGGCCGGATCCTTGACTTTGTCTTGGCCCTTCTTCTTGTTGTTCTTGCTCTTGGACTTGTTCTTGTTATTGGAGTTGAATCCAAGTCCACTCTTGTCATTGGGGGATTGTTGCACACTTAGCATCTTGTCAAGTGTGGATTTCCCTTCATGACGCTTTTCCAAGTCTTTCTTCAAAGAAAGGACTTGGGCCTCGAGCTCTTTTATTTCCTCTACATGGTTAGTAGAAATACAAGTACTAGAGGAAGTAGAAGCTTCATTGTTAGAGCAACAAGGCAAGGCAAGTAATCCAACACAAGGTGTATCACTAGTTTGACTAGATGGATTACAAGGACTAGCACATGGCAATATAGCATTTGTAGTAGAGATTGTGCTAATGTCCACATGAGGCTCACAAGATGTTACCTTAGTGATGCTAGCCTCATGAGCTAACTTTAGCCCATCATAGGAAATTAGAAGGTCATCATGAGAGCCCGAGAGCTTTTTATGACTTTCTTCCAATTCCCTATAATTGCTAGTTAGAAACTCAAGTTGAGCCCTCAACTCAACATTCTCCTTTAAGATAGATGCTTCACAAGAATTAGAGTTAGTAGCACAAGCATCAACAATAGTTTTCTCATTTTCATGCATATAGGATTCAATTTTTTGTGTAAGCATGAAATTAGCATGCTTCTCATCTTTTAGCTCATGCTTGAGGAGAGTGAATCTCATTTCCCCATTTTCAACATGGGACTCCAACTTCACTATGGTTTCCTTATATTTATTCAAGATATCCATAGAGTGTTCGAGATTAGCACGAGCTTTTTTATTACCATGAAGAGAAGCATATATCGTTGCCATATTATGCACCAAGGTATTATATTCTTCATCATTATCATCATCATCACTCTCATCATTAGAGGAAGTGTTAGAAGTCAAAGTAGGAGATACCTTTGATCCATTTGCCATAAGGCACATGTGCATACCGGAGAATGAACATGAAGATATTCTTGAATCCTCATTTGAAAACATGTCTTGATCCATAGAGTGTTCGGTTTCCTCTACATTGTTAGTCAACAAACAACTAGAGGAAATATAAGCATTTTGATTATGGGGGCAAGACAAGGTAAGCATATCTTCATGAGATCTATGTAAGCAATTTACACATGATATGCAAGGACTATCAACACAAGCATGTAGGTCATTTTCGATGCTAGATGTGTTTAAGTCCAAAGAGGAAACATTGCAATGAGATAGAGATGAAGAGTCATCACTATTGAGCACAATATCAACATTGCAATTTCCCTCACCACTCACCATATCATTACCTTGTGTCTTGCAACACGTTGGTGAAGTGGAAGAAGATGATGACTCATCACGGCCGGAGGTGGAAGCAACTTGGAGCTCTTCATGATGTGAAGAAGAAGAGAGCTCCTCGGAGTCACCACCGACCAAATGAGAAGTGGATCCACCAAACATTTCCTTAAGCTTGATCCACATCTCATGAGACGACTTTCGCTTTATATATATCAAGAACCTACGAAAATCGGGTCTCAAGGAGAATAAAAGCTCATTAGATACTTGAGCTTCAAGATGTAAGTTTTTCTCATCCTCTAAAGATAGATTTTGAGGATCCATCGGAGGAGAAAAACCTACATCTAGAAATTGCTCAATGTTTGGACACAAGGTCCGAAGTTTACAAAGCAAGCAATTTCGCCACAAATGATAATTTGTGCCAACAAAGATAATTGTGTCATTGTGCACTAAATTACTAGCCGACATCTTTACTCTCAAGGCGGTGAAGCCTAAAACAAGGAGAGACCTTGCTCTGATACCAATTGAAAGATCGAGATGTCGCCTAGAGGGGGGTGAATAGGCAATTACAAACTCTTACGGATTTGTCTTGTATGAATGCGGAATTAAACTATCGTTTAGTTAACAAGCACAAACCATAAATATGCTAAGCTCAACTAAGTGTAACAATAGCAACTAGAGCTAAGCAAGATAGGCACAAGATATATGTAGCACAAGTGATAGCAAGATATATGTACTTCAAGCACGATGGCTATCACAAGGAAAGAGAGCTCGGGTATAGAAATAACCGAGGCACGCGGAGACGAGGATGTATTCCCGTGTTCCCTTGCTTTGCAACAAGGTACGTCACGTTTGGAGGAGTGGAGGTCCCACGAAGGATTCCCCGCGCCACGAAGGCTCACCCTATTCTCCGAACCACACCCACGAAGGATAATGGCCCTTTCCTTATGGTTAGCTTTTCCTCCGCTCCGGAGATGGCAAGCTCCACAACCACTTCACAAGCTCCACGAAGGAGAAGCCCGGGCCTCTTCACAATCTTCTTGAAGAGATCACCGGAGCACCAATCACCAAGCCAACTAGGAGGTCACCCTCCAAGAGTAACAAGCTCACGGTCTCTCACTCGAACAAATCGTGGTGGAGAGCTCAACACTATGCAATGATGCAAAGCAAGAACACCGGAGGTGTTCAAGTCCTTCACACTCGAATCCCACCAAAGCAACGAATGCTAGGATGAGATTGGAGAGGAAGAACAAGGGGGAAAGTCAACCAAAGACTCCAAGATCTAGATCCCAAGAGATTCCCTCACTTAGAGAAGAAATCGATCGGTGGAAGTGTAGATCTAGATCCCCTCTCCCAAATCCTCAAATATGAGCAAGAATGGTTGGAGGATACAAGGGGGAGAGCAAGTTCTTCAAATAGTAGCAATGGAGGAGAGAGAATAGGAAGAACTAATTTGGCTCAAGGTGGAAGAAGCCTATTTATAGCAAAGGGAGAAATAGAGCTGTTGGGGAAAAAGACAGGAAATAAACAAAGGAAAACGGGCTGAAAAAAACGTTCTAAAAGCCCAGCCGGCCAGCAGGCCGGTTGACCGGAACCTGGGCCGGAGCGGCCGGAGGCCTGCCCGGTCGGACCGGCCCACCGACCGGGGCAGGGCAGTGGCGCGCACAGGCGGCAAAAGCCTTCGGGCCGCGCGGGGGGGCAGCAGCAGGCCGCCTGGGCTGCGGCGGCCCAGCAGCGCCGAGCGGCGTGGAGCGCAGGCCGCGCGGGGCGCGACGGGGAGTGGGCCGGACGGGGCGGCGGCCCGGTCAAGTGTCCGGTCCGACCGGAGGGCAAGCTGGGCTGCCCGGTTGGCGACCGGGCCAGCAGCCGGTCGAGGGCCAAACACCCCTGGAGGCGGCCCGGATGTCACCGGTTGACGAGGGAATACCTCGGCAATGCCTACGTATTGTAGACTAGGGTTTCGGGAGAGAGCGACGATGGAGATTCCGGGAACGAGATTAGGCACACGACGTACCCAGCTTCGGGTCCCCTCGGTGGAGGATCCCTACGTGCTGCTAGCAATCCAGTATATGATCATAGATGTGTTTACAGGGTGCCGCCGTAGGCGGAGCTATGTTGTCTATATTCTGTCTATCTGTTGGTCCCCTCTTTCGGGTGCCCTGGCTAGCTTTATATATGCAACCAGCCTAGGGTTTTACAAGAGTCCTAGTCGACTACTTCTTCGGGTTGCCTTGTTGGGCCTTCTCCATATTGAGTCTTCTCCATATTGGGCCGAGCCGGGTATACTAATAATGGGTACCCGAAGGGTATGCCCATGTCAGTAGCCCCCGAGTTTATAGGGAAGTCGAAGACTTGCGTAGAAACTCCAAGCATAACCATCTCCGAAGTCGAAGAAAATACAGGGCGAGGTCCATGTCGTAGATCATGTGTAGCATAGATGATGTCGACGATTCTTGAAATTATTTTTCTGTCGGGTGCGCGGCAGCGCTCCCGATGGGAGTAGCCCCCGAGTCTATGGGCAAGTGCTTGCACTTGGGCATAGACTCAAGTTGTACTACTCGATGAAGAACTTAACTATATTTCCGGAGGACTCGATGAAATCCATGTGCTCCCGATGGGAGTAGGCTCCACTCGAGTCGTAGAATCGAGTTGAGTCTGCAAACCTTGATTGTCATAGATGCTGTCGAAGTTATTTTCTATCGGGTACGCGACCAGCGCTCCCGATGGGAGTAGCCCCCGAGGCTACAGCCAAGTGTTTGCACTTGGGTGTAGGCTCAACTTGCTTTTAATCGACACCACAATTTTTCCTCTTTCTTGTATCTTATCGGGAGGATGAACAATACTTCGATAAGAGTAGCCCCCGAGCCTATGAGCAGGTGCTTGCACCTAGGCATAGGCTCGAGTTGTACTACTCAATAATCAACTTGGCACAGCCCCTCTTTTTTATCGACTCCGGGTCTTTGCTATTTTTATTTGACATCCATATCTATATTGTACAGGGGATAATGGTAATTGGGGCTAGTTCATCTGACGGATCAGGTACTAGTTAACTGCTCTAGTGGCAATCCGCAAAAACCTACTTCAAGATCACGTCCCTGGACATGATCTCGGGATACTGGTGTAAACTCCGACAGGTACCGCTTAAGGTCTTACCATTCTGTCGAGTCCCAGTCATATTTATCGGGTACCTAACGCGTCCGTTAGGATTTTTCTTCGTATCTGTTGATCGCAACTTTGGCGTTCTGAGAATATATTGTCGAGTGCCTTGTTCGGCTGATGCAATGACCCATTTTGCGGGTTCTTCTATTTTTCTCTCGGGCTTGATGAGACAGCCGAATATATTGGTTATTCTATATTGTCGGGTACATCACCGATGCTCTTGCTCAGAACAAATGACGAGTCAATGGACCCGAAGATTTGTCCATCCTCTTTATTTTTTTTTTCGACTCCTCTCTTTTTTTTTTTTTTTTTTTTTTGGTTTCTCCTTGATGATAATTTCGTCGAGTTCCTCCCTCAGGAAAATTTCTTCGGGTCCTCCTTGAGGACAATTCTTCGGGTCCTCTTTGAGGACAATTTCTTCGGCACCTCCTTGAGTATAATTCTTCGGCACCTCCTTGAGGATAATTCTTCGGCACCTCCTTGAGTATAATTCTTCGGCACCTCCTTGAGGATAATTTCGTCGGGTTCTCTCAAGGTTTCGTCGGGTTCTCTCTTGAAGACAATTTCGTCGGGTTTTCTCTTATATACTTTGAAATTTGCTATCTCCTGCACAAATAAACAAACTTTTTCTATCTTTTCCTTGACTCCCTTTTTCGCATGCGGTGTTAGATGCTCGGATTCGATGATATGTAAAGTTAATATACGCCGCGCAGCCCCTGAGCGTCGGGTGCGGCAAAATTAAATGATTATCAACTTTATGTGAAATAAAGGAACACTTAGCTTATTGGGCACGACGGAGTCGATGCGCGATGAGGTCTTCGAGTGCAGCGAAAAAGTCGAGCCGAAGTAAAAACCACTGAATTAACGAAAGTGGATACCACCAAATTGTTGATGAAGAGTTAGCCGAGCCCCCGAGCACTGCTAAGGTGATATCATGATTGTTGCTTAGATGTTGTGTCGCAGTTGCGACCCGAGGCGAAGTCATGGTCGAGCCCCCGAGTGTTTAGCCATGATGTCGAAAGAAGTTGACGGAGTTGCGACGTCATATAAGGTGACGCCATTTAAGATGAAGCCATAGACAATAATATATGAAGATGAATCCCATATGAAGTATTTGAGATGAATCCATATTGAAGATTACGCCATTAAATATAGAGCATATATTGAAGATAAATCCATCGATATCATAGAGGATGAATCCATTGTCCCGAAGAATCCAGTAATAATCATAGAAGATGAATCCGCTGATATAATAGAAGATGAATCCATTGATCCGAAGAAAGTAGTTCTAGTAATAACCATAGAAGATGAATCCATTGACCCGGAAACGTATCAGGTAATATTGTATAAGTGAACCAATAATAACCCAAAGAAAACCAATCCAGTAATCCGGAGAGAATAAATCCACTGAGCCGAATAAGATAATCCACTAAGTCGAAGAAAATAATTCCACTGAGCCGAAGAAAATAATTTCTCCGAGCCGGAGAAGATATATCCAGAGCCGAAGAAAAGAAATTCACCAAGTTACCGAGTATATTTGTCATGACGAATTAATGACGCAGCCCCTAATGTCGGGTGTATTTGCTGTAATATTGCTATGGCACAGCTCGCGAATATTCGGGTATGGCGAAAGTAAATAAATATTTGAATCTTGGAGGAAAAGGGAAACTTAGCTTTTTATCGGGTGCGGCGGAGCCGACATGGAAGCAGGTCATGTGGCGGACGCAGTCGATGTAGTCACGCGGCGCCTGGACGGCGTAACCGATGTTGCGGCGGAATCACTTGATCGAGAGGACGTAGTCGATGAAGAGGACGCAGTCGATAATGGCGGATCCTCATCGGGCGAGCCCCCAAGTGCGGCGACTGTACGCGGCGAAGCATTCAGAGCTTATTTCGATCTGATGTCTCTTCGTCGGATGACGAGTTCGCACATGCAGGTCCGCGGCAAGTTGAGTCCGCGACACATAAGTACGTGTTGTCGAGTGCGCGACGGCGGGTGCGTGATGGCGAACGGAGTCCCACAGCAAAGTAGTTGAAGTTTTTTCCCGATCTGCTGCACGCAAATAATAGCACAAACCAAAAAAAATATTTGGCAAAATAAATTTTGTGTAATTGAAAATATAGCACCTGATTATTTTTGTTCGCTCGAAGCGCCGACGACAAAAACCTGATATTTTTAGATGCATGAAACCTTCGGTTGATTTTTCCGTGTATGTTTCCGAATCTCTTTTACTTTCTCTCTCTTTTTTCCCTGAACTCGTACGAGCCCGTGGAGTTCTGTCTTGTGCCAATAGATCAATCCTCCAAACGATGGACACAAGAAAATATGATTAGATCTAAATAAACTATTCCAATCAATTGTATGAGTGAGAAAGAGATAGGTAGCTGCCGTGGAGTTCTGTCCCTTGCAAAATTGCCTGGACGTGCATGTGACGCTGCCATGGCCTGATGGTGACCGAGGCAGACCCGAAAGATCCCACCTTTTCGATCATGAATTGATGAAGTATTCTTTGAAGTAAATACATCTTTGCATGCGGACGAGCTATGCCGCAGAATTTCAACGACCGTGCCGTGAAGTCGCCGACCGTGCCGTGATATGGTCGCCATTGTTGATGACGAATTCCGTGAGGTTGAAGTAGACGTTCACCCGGATGCGATTTGGATCTTGTTGTCCACGAACTCAACGGATCCCGCCCGGATTACAAAATCCAGTCGTCGCGATCCCCACAGACGGCGCCAATTGACGAGGGAATACCTCGGCAATGCCTACGTATTGTAGACTAGGGTTTCGGGAGAGAGCGACGATGGAGATTCCGGGAACGAGATTAGGCACACGACGTACCCAGCTTCGGTCCCTCGGTGGAGGATCCCTACGTGCCGCTAGCAATCCAAGATATGATCATAGATGTGTTTACGAGGTGCCGCCGTAGGCGGAGCTATGTTGTCTATATTCTGTCTATCCGTTGGTCCCCTCTTTCGGGTGCCCCGGCTAGCTTTATATATGCAACCAGCCTAGGGTTTTACAAGAGTCCTAGTCGACTACTTCTTCGGGTTGCCTTGTTGGGCCTTCTCCATATTGAGTCTTCTCCATATTGGGCCGAGCCGGGTATACTAATAATGGGTACCCGAAGGGTATGCCCATGTCACCGGTCACCAGGCCGGTCAGGGACCGGGTGGGCCGGCGCACGGCCCGGCTGACCGGGCGGCCGGCCGGCAGCCACCCCTCTGTTTTTTTCTTTTCTTTTCTTTTTATCCTTTTCCCTTTTTCCCTTTCCTTTAATAACAAATGCTCCCGAACTCCGAATCGCATGAAACCAATTTTGTTTGGAAGACAACAACGAATGCTATCTTATAGAAAGTGAAAACCCAAGAATCTGTAGGAGGGGATTTTATCATGAATATAAAAGGTAGAACCTTATATCATGAATAACCGGTAAAATCACCCAACCTCGAAAACGCAATAGAAGATGCATGTGAACTCCGTTTTCGATGAACTTGGGCTTGTTGTAAAGCTAGCAACAAGCTCAAGAACCTCACACCGAGAAATACCAAGAAGCAATAAGAATATGCAACGCATGCAAGGATTGAGCTCCCTAAGACGATGTGATCAAGTTACCCAACCGGAAGCCCCTCTTGATAGTGCGGCTATCTATCCTATAATCCGGTCTCCCATCAACCACCTCGAGACCGGTAAAAGGAAAACCTATCAAGGTCATACCTTTGCCTTGCGCATCCCATCACTTGTTCATTGTCGCTTCGTGTATACTCACAAATGCTCCCCCATACACAATGATGGGAAAGCTTCATTGATGCACATCTTCACATGTCCACTATCACCAAATGGACGGCAAGCTTCAAGCATGTGATCCGCTCAAGATGCTCATCTTGAACTTGCCCAACTCAACCTTGTATCTTCTCATACTCACATAAGATAGAGCATGGCTAATATTGAGTTCCACATAAGAACTCCATCTTCATTTCTTCTTCTTGATCATATCACAAATATATCTTCATACCGATGATCTTGATGCCAAATCACAAGGTATATCTTTATCTTCATGGCATCCATACTTGAATCCAACACATGGAGAGCAAGTAGTACCTATGGAATATTCCTTCATATAAACTCAATGAAAACATTAGTCCATAGGGGTTGTCATTAATTACCAAAACCACACATAGGGGCAATATACCCTTACAGCCATGCGCCATGAAATCCAAGATAGATGAATACTTTATGAAAGTAAATGGATCTATGAAATTGATAGACTTGGATGAAATATCCTTGAAGAAAGCTTGACTTATCGAAAAATTGTTTACGACAAAGTTCAAAGAGTTGAATACGATAAGATTAGATCTTCCGTAGCAATGCTTATAGTCTATGTGGATTATTCTAGTAATCACTACATATTTCTTTTATAAGATATGCTAGTAGATGGCAAAATACATTACTTATCAGAAGTATGTATTAAAGGTGTATACAAGATACAACCAAGAGTTTTGCTGGTCCGTGGAATACAAGATAGGTATACGAACTTCAATTGGATGAAGTAAGTATTGCGGAGTTGGAATCTTCATCAGATGAAATAGTCAAAGAGTTTTTGATTTCATCAGAGACGATGAAGAGGCTTGCATTTGCAAGAAATTAAGTGGGAGCGCTAAGACACATTTATAATACTTTATGTAGGTGACATATAGTTGGTTATAAATGATGTAATTATATACTTGATTAAAAAGGTTTCATTGAGAATTAACTTCAATGAAAGGATATGGATCGAAACAAATTTAGTGTCAAGATCTATGAAGATAGATTGAAACACATAAATAAGTTTAAGTCAAAGTACATATGATGGATATTGAAGTAGTTCAATATAGAAAAATTAAGAAAATGTTCTTGTCATGTGAAGGTTTAACAAGACTTGAGTGTATCTGACACTCAATGAGTAAAAACACATGAGTGATTATAGATCACGAATAATATGTACACAATCAGATATCATGTGCTATAAAGTGTTATGAGCATATACCAGAATGATTCATATGATGATCATTGGACAACAGTAAGAATATCCTTGAGTACTTTAGAAGAACTAAGGATATATATATATTTTTTTTTTTGTATGAAGAAATGACAAACAAATCGCTGTAAGGTGTTACACCGATATTGGTTTTGTCACATATAAAATATAATTTCAATCTCAAATTAGACTAAGTGTTGTTTAAAAGGTAGCACAATGAGCTAGAAGTTGTCTATGCTAGATTTAGAAGAGTTCTAAATATTGTGACGGAATCTACAAAAGAAGGCAGAGTATGTCATTGTTTTGACAATGACAAAGGATGTTAAGTCAATAGGTTCTTTGAGAACTTGGTGTATTTCCGACAGAGTCAGAACTTTGAAGCTATATTGTGTGTGACAATATTAGTGACATATTTCAGACCGCGGAATTAAGGTTCCACCAGAAGACCAAACATATTTAATGCCGACTCATTTGGAAATGAGTGATGCGTTGAGACGCAAATGAATTACAAAATACATACGGTTCCGAGCATGTCGGATCCGTTGACTAAAACCCTCTCGTGAGCGAAACATGATAAAGCACCAGAAGGCCAAGGTGTTATATCTTTACAAATGTAAACTAGATTATTGACTCTAGTGCAAGTGGGAGACCGAAGGAGATATGCCCTAGAGGCAATAATAAAGTGGTTATTATTTATATCTTTATGTTTATGATAAATGTTTATATATCATGCTATAATTGTATTAACCGAAACATTAGTACATGTGTGATATATAGACAACAAAGAAGTCCCTAGTATGCCTCTTAAACTAGCTTGTTGATTAATGGATGATTAGTTTCATAATCATGAACATTGGATGTTATTAATAACAAGGTTATATCATTATATGAATGATGTAATGGACACACCCAATTAAGCGTAGCATAAGATCTCGTCATTAAGTTATTTGCTATAAGCTTTCGATACATAGTTACCTAGTCCTTATGACCATGAGATCATGTAAATCACTTATACCGGAAAGGTACTTTGATTACATCAAACGCCACTGCGTAAATGGGTGGTTATAAAGGTGGGATTAAGTATCCGGAAAGTATGAGTTGAGGCATATGGATCAACAGCGGGATTTGTCCATCCCGATGACGGATAGATATACTCTGGGCCCTCTCGGTGGAATGTCGTCTAATGTCTTGCAAGCATATGAATAAGTTCATAATAGACCACATACCACGGTACGAGTAAAGAGTACTTGTCGAGAGACGAGGTTGAACAAGGTATAGAGTGATACCGAAGATCAAACCTCGGACAAGTAAAATATCGCGTGACAAAGGGAATTGGTATCGTATGTGAATGGTTCATTCGATCACTAAAGTCATCGTTGAATATGTGGGAGCCATTATGGATCTCCGGATCCCGCTATTGGTTATTGGTCGGAGTGAGTACTCAACCATGTCCGCATAGTTCACGAACCGTAGGGTGACACACTTAAAGTTGGATGTTGAAATGGTAGAACTTGAATATGGAATGGAGTTCGAATATTTGTTCGGAGTCCCGGATAAGATCCCGGACATCACGAGGAGTTCCGGAATGGTCCGGAGAATAAGATTCATATATAGGATGTCATTTTATGTGAATTAAAATGATCCGGAAAGTTCTACGGAAGGTTCTAGAAGGTTCTAGAAAAGTCCGGAAGAAATAAGGATGGAAGGTGGAGTCCCAGAGGGACTCCACCCACCTTGGCCGGCCAACCTAAGGGAGGAGGAGTCCCAAGTGGACTCCCCACCATGGTGGCCGGCCACCCCACCAAGGAAAGGGGGGAGTCCCACTCCCCCTAGGTTTGGACACTTGGAAGGTTTTGTTGGGGTCTTATTCGGACTCTTTTGACCTAAACCTTGGGGCCTCCACCTATATAAAGAGGGGGAGAGAGGGGCTGGCCGGCCACTCAAGCCACCACCATGGCCGCACCCCTCAAGGGTGCCCTAGCCGGCGCCCCTCTCCCCAAACCCTAGCGGTCTCTCTCCTCCACCACATCCCGCACGCTTAAGCGAAGCTCCGCCGGATTTCTCCACCACCACCGACACCACGCCGTCGTGCTTTCGGATTCAAGAGGAGCTACTACTTCCGCTGCCCGCTGGAACCGGGAGGTGGACGTCGTCTTCATCAACAACCGAACGTGTGACCGAGTACGGAGGTGCTGCCCGTTCGTGGCGCCGGAACCGATCGTGATCAAGATCTTCTACGCGCTTTTGCAAGCGGCAAGTGAACGTCTACCGCAGCAACAAGAGCCTCATCTTGTAGGCTTTGGAATCTCTTCAAGGGTGAGACTCGATACCCCCTCGTTGCTACCATCTTCTAGATTGCATCTTGGCTTGGATTGTGTGTTCGCGGTAGGAAATTTTTTGTTTTCTATGCAACGTTATCCTACAGCCCTGTCCAGAGGAGGGGGCGCGCCACTGGCCAGCACCCGGGGAGAAGCAGACCCACGGGCCGGTAGGGGCCGGCGTGCGGGCGGGTTGGGTGCCCTGGGTGGCGCCTCCACCCTGGCGTCCGCCAGTGCGGCCCTTCTGCTTGGCCGGCCGCTTGCCCTTGCCCGGCGCCCGCACTAGGGGCGGGACCGTCACCGCGGCAGCCGGGGCCGGGGCATGAAGAGGCGGGACCACGGGCCTGGGCGACGAGGGCGGTGTTGGCGGAGGTGGCCGCCGCGTTGGCCTGCTGCATCTCCTCCATCAGGAGCATGGCCCTGGTGCGGAGGAAGGTGGGAAGCGGGTCGGTCATGGAGATGACCGTGGCGGCGGAGGCGAAGCGAGGGCCAAGGCCGCGCACGGTGTTGAGGACGAGGGCGCGGTCGCTCACGGGAGAGTCGTTGTCGGAGAGCGCATCGGCGAGGTGCTTCTGGCGGCGACAATACTCGTGGATGGAGAGGGATCCCTGCACAAGCTGGCAAAAGTCATTGTCAAGGTAGATGGCTTTGTTCGCCTTGTTCGCGGTGAAGAGGTCGCGTGCCGCGAGCCACAGCTGACGCGCGGTTTGATTCCCCCACTACTAGGGAAAGGCTTATAGCCGCACTCCTTACCGCCGGCAAATACGAGCTGAAGATGCCGGCGGTAATACCTTCCAGGGGGGCCTAACAGTACCGCCGGCGAACACGTAGGACGGCGCCGGGGGTAGCTCCTTTACCGCCGGCGAAACGAAAATTTGAGGCGCCGCGGGGTCCCATTTGGGCCTAGCCTTACCGCCGGCGTATTGGGCCCAAAGCGCCGGGGATACTGGGCTCTACCGCCGGCGAACGCGCGCAGTAGATGCCGGCGGTATTGCCGAGCCAGGGTGGGCCACCTGGCCTTAACTTACCGCCGGCGTTTTATGTTGTAGGCGCCGGTGGTAACGTGCCCTACCCCTGGCATTTTGGGTTGTAGGCGCCGGCGGTAACGTGCCCTACCCCTGGCATTTTGTGTTGTAGGCGCCGGCGGTAACCTGGGCATGTCCATTTAAGACGACCAGCCACCTACCACCACCCACACACACTCATATGTGATGGCAAATCAACCCAAGCACTAATTAGCTCATTCCCCCACCCATTTTAGCTATTTCAACCAATAAAATATGATGTATTTGAGCAAATCATGCACTACCTAGCCCCTCTAGCATGATTTGCATAATCTAGATCTAGATCTATGTCCTCCCACCACCTTTTCCACTAGATCTAGCTAGATCTCTCCATTTCTTAGATCTCTAGATCTCTCAAGCATTAAAGTCGACGTGTGGCGTCTCTCGGGTGCTTTTGGACGTCGCGGCAACTAATAGGTACATAACTAAATGAGTGTAATGTTCATATGTTGGCGAAAATTCGCGGTTATATCACTAGTACTAGTGGTGGCAAAAGGTGGTCCATATATGTAAATCCATTGTTTTGCATTTGTTTACGCGTGCAGGAACATTGAGTTGCCAATGTTTTTGCTGGAATGTTGATTAACTTCCGTTCCGGCGAATTTTGGAACTCCAGCATGACAATATTTAGCAAAGGTCATGCCGAATTTTTTCCGTGAAAATCGAGACGGCGGTGTAATCAATTATCTTGTATTGTAGGCGGCGATGGTCATCGCGATGAGGGAAAGCGTCGTGGATAGATACGTGGAACGCGCGACGGCCGACATGTATCGAAATAAGCGAAAGGATATAATGTGTCCTTGTCGAAGATGCAAGCTAGGATCGTTGTTTGACCCCTTCTCGGGCATAGTGAATCAACACCTGCTCGGGTATAGTTTCATGGAGGGGCATACTCGGTGGATGAGTGATGATGGAGATGATGATATCGATGGTGATGATGATGGAGATGATGATGGTGGAGATGATGATAACGAAGGTGATGGAGAGGATGCCCCACACGACAATGGAGAGGAGGTTGAAGAGGATGGCGCGCACGTTGATGGTGATCAAGAAGGCCGGGAAGAACATGCGGCCGACGAGGACATGAGTAGAAATACCCCGCTAACCGCGGCCGTGCAGGACCGTCATGTTCAGGAACTTCTTCTCAGCAACACATCGACCGACCCCAAAATCGCTGGTAGACGGAAGGCTAAGCTGGATCAACTCGAGGTAGACTCGAGAACTCCGTTGTACGATGTAGCTCGTGGGACGGAGGAGAGCCGTCTCAGATACGCTCTCGATATTATGGAGATGAAGGCAAAGCACAAATGGATGGACACAAGCGTGGACGAACTCTTCGGATACTTGAAGATCCACTTTCCTAAAGATAACACGTGTGCCGGTAGCCTACAGGAGGCCAAGAAAATCGTGTGCCCTCTCGATTTACCGCACCGGAAATACCACGCATGCATCGGTGATCGCGTAATATATCGGAACGAGCATGCCAATCTCGATACATGCCCACGAGTGTGGCGAATCTCGATACAAGAGAGGGACAAGAAAATCTCCTCGAAAAGTTGTGTGGTACTTCCCGCTCACGCCCCGTCTGCGGCGGTACTTCGTGGACCCCAAGGAAGCAAAGCTCATGCGCCGGCACGCGGAAAGAAAGGAGGCGGTGATGCGTGATGTGGAACGGGTTGAAAACCCGGTGCTAACACACCCTTCGGATGCAAGCCGATGGAAAACATTAGACGATGAGTATTACGAAGAATTCGGGAAAGAACCAAGGAACATCAGGTTGGGTGCGAGCACCGACGGACTCAATCCGTTTGGGAACCAAAGCAGCAAGCACAGCACCTGGCCCGTGTTTGTATGGATGTACAACCTCCCTCCATGGCTATGCCTGAAGAAGAAGTACATACACATGAGTATGCTTATCCAAGGGCCGATGCAGCCAGGGAGCGATATCAACCTGTATCTGAAGCTATTGAAGGAGGAGCTAGTCACTCTGTGGGAGGAAGGGACAGAAACTTGGGACGCCTACGGACAAGAAACTTTCCGTATGAAAGCCGCACTGTTGACGACGGTGCGGGACTATCTTGGATACGGATATATCGCGTGCCAGGTGTGCCACGGACACAAGGCATGTGTGAGGTGCATGGAAAAGACGCCGTTTTTACAGCTGGGCAAGGATCCCGGGTCTTCAAAAACCGTCTACATGAGGCATCGAATGTGGCTTCCCAAGAATGACCCGTGGAGGAAGCGTGGAGACCTGTTCAATGGGAAGGATGAGGTCGAGGGACCTCCACCTAGGAGAAGCGGCGAAGAGATAGATACTCGTTGAAAAGCTGGAAAGACGCGCCCTCCGGCGGGTAAGATAAAGATCCGAAGCGGAAGAAAGGAGACAAGAGAAAGAAAAAGGAACCCGGGCCGCTCTTGGGGGTATGGAAAAGGAGGTCCGTGTTTTGGGACTTGCCGTCTTGGAAGATCCTCGGTACGCCTCATAGCCTTGATGTCATGCATATCACGAAGAACGTGTGTGAGAGCTTGCTTGGCACCGTGCTCAACATGCCGGAGAGGACCAAAGACTGGTCGAAAGCAAGACACGACCTGATGGCCCTTGATATCGGAAAAGAGCTTCATTTCGCCCGGGTTGACCAGGAAACCGAGGAGGAGGAAACGGATGGTCGCAAACGCAAAAGGGTGGCCAAGCGAGCGCGAAACTCCTCGCCCCTCCTGCTTCACTCTAAATCCCGATGAGCTCGAACAATTCTTCAAGTGCCTACTAGAAGTCAAATTTCCTCTAGGCTACGCGGGGCCGATACGCA
>NC_061511.1:77632009-77786528 GCF_022539505.1 Lolium rigidum | reverse complement strand
CATATCTCCTTCAAGGGCATCCTGGGCCCTCGGCCCCAGGCATACACCGCCACCGCGCCGTCGACCTCGGCGTCTACATGGGATAGCTCGGCTCTCATCGCCGCCCTCAACAACCTCGCGCTTCAGCAAGGTGGTTGGGTCATGGACTCAGGCGCGTCCTCACACATGACCAACGACGATGGTAACCTCACTCGTTCCTCCCACCTTCGCACTCCTCACTTCGTCACCGTCGGGGATGGCACCACCATCCCCATCACCTCTTCTGTTTTCATCTCCTTTCGCACACCTTCTGGTCACGTCTTTCGACTCAACCATGTACTCCTAGTACCGCACATTATTCGCAATTTGCTTTCGGTTCGCAAGTTTACCCGTACATTGAGTTTGACGCCTTTGGTTTCTCTGTGAAGGACCTGAAGACCCGTCGCGTGATTCTTCGTTGCAATAGTGACGGAGATCTCTACACCTTTCCCGGGAGGAGCAGCTTTCGCCGTTCTCCCTCCACCGCTTTGGTCGTCACCGCCACCGCCGAGCTATGGCACCAGCGTCTTGGCCATCCTGGGCATGATGCCATGTCGGCTCTTCCGCGTCTAGATTTTATCAAGTGTAATAAATTTAGTCGTACTCGGGTGTGTCATGCATGTCAACTTGGCAAGCACGTCCGTTTACCGTTTCGTCAGTCTACTACCGCGTCTAGTGCCATCTTCGATTTGATACATTGTGATTTATGGACATCTCCAATTATAAGAACCTCTGGTTTTTGATATTACCTTGTCATTGTCGATGACTACTCTCACTTTTATTGGTCTTTTCCACTTCGCAACAAGTCTTGTACTGCCCGCACTCTCGAAACCTTCTTCGCTTATGCGCGCACGCAGTTTGGTGTTACTATTCGCTCTCTCCAGACAGATAACGGTACCGAGTTCCTCAACAAGACTGTTGACACTCTCCTCACCACCCACGGCACGGCCTTACGGCTGTCATGCCCATACACCTCCCAGCAGAACGGTAAAGCCGAGCGTGCCATTCGTACCATTAATGATACTATGCGTACCCTTATGTTCCAGGCTCACATCCCAGCCCCTTTCTGGGCCGAGGCTCTGGCTACTGCCACATACTTGCTTAATCGCCGTCCTAGCACAGCCATAAACTCCCAAGTTCCCTACACACGCCTCCATGGTCGTCCTCCCACATACACTGATCTTCGAGTCTTCGGTTGCCTTTGTTATCCTAACATCGCTTCCACCGCTCCACACAAGCTCAGTGCATGTTCCATGACATGTGTCTTTCTTGGGTATCCCTCCAACCATCGTGGTTACCGCTGCCTTAACCCTGCCACTGGGAGAATTCTCGTCTCACGACACGTTGTTTTCGATGAGACGGTTTTTCCTTTTCAGCATGCAGCTTCGTCATCCGCGCCTGCGCTTCCTGCGCCGCGCGGACTCGACGACCTCTTCGGCACGCCGACCGTGCCACCATCGCGCGCCCCTGCGCCGGCCCCGAGTGCGCCCGCCCCGGCCGCGAGCGCCCCTGCCTCGCCGCCGCCTCGACGAGCCGCGCAGCCGGTTGCCAGGCCGGCTAGACCGGGCCCTGTGCCGATCACGCCGGTGCACCTACCGGTCCAACCGGACCCGCCGCCTCGCCGCGCCGAGCAGCCGGTTCCCAGGCCGGCCAGGCCGGGCCCTGTGCCGGTCACGCCGGCGTCCAGGCCGGTCCAACTGGACCCTGCCCCGGCCGCCAATGCTGCCCCAGCGGCATCCTCGAGTGGGGCCTCCAACCCTCGCCGTACGCGCTCCGGACGGCAAGTGCGCCCCGTGGACAGGCTCAACCTCTCCGCCGTGGACTCCGTTCCCGATGTCGTCCCCACAACTTTTCGCCAGGCAATGCAGGATCCTCAGTGGCATGCTGCCATGTCTGATGAGTACCAGGCTCTCGTCAACAACAACACTTGGCCCCTCGTTCCTCGCCCTCCGCGGGCCAACGTCGTCACTGGCAAGTGGATCTTTCGTCAGAAGTTCCACTCGGATGGCACCCTTGCGCGCAACAAGGCCCGATGGGTCGTTCGCGGGTACTCTCAGCGCCCCGGCATCGACTACGAGGAGACGTTCAGCCCTGTTGTCAAGCCTGCTACGATTCGTCTTGTTCTTCACATTGCCGTCTCCAGCTCCTGGCCCATACGGCAGCTTGATGTGAAGAATGCGTTCCTGAATGGCTCCCTGGATGAGGTGGTCTACTATCAGTAGCCCCTGGGGTTTGTTGATGCCTCTCGCCCTGACCATGTCTGTCGCCTCCACAAGTCCCTGTACGGCTTGAAGCAGGCCCCTCGCGCCTGGTACCACCGGTTCGCCTCCTACATCGCCACTCTGGGATTTGTTGCTTCCGCCACGGACACGTCTCTGTTTGTCATCCACTCTGCGGTAGACACGGCATACTTATTGCTCTATGTGGACGACATCATTGTCACCGCCTCGTCGACGACCCTTCTTGAGGGGCTCCTTGTGCGTCTCCATAGCGAGTTCGCCATGACTGATCTCGGGGACCTCCACTACTTCATGGGTATGAAGGTCAGCCGGTCCTCGGCTGGTCTCTTTCTGTCACAGCGACAGTATGCTCTGGATATTCTACAGCGGGCTGGCATGTCTGACTGTCACCCCTCACCTACACCGGTCGACACGTCCTCGAAGCTCTCTGCTTCCGACGGCGAGCTTCTTCCCGACGCCACCGACTACAGGAGCATCGTGGGCGGACTTCAGTATCTCACACTGACGCGCCCCGATCTCTCCTACGCTGTTCAGCAGGCCTGTCTTCACATGCATGCTCCGCGCACGTCTCACTTGGCTCTCGTGAAACGTGTTCTGCGGTATGTTCGGGGTACACTGGAGTTTGGCCTCCAGCTCCACGCCTCCTCGTCGACCGCCCTTGTGGCCTACTCCGACGCCGACTGGGCCGGCTGTCCGGACTCGCGCCGCTCCACCTCCGGTTACTGTGTATACTTCGGTGATAGTCTCATCTCTTGGTCCTCCAAGCGACAGACCACCGTGTCCCGTTCCTCTGCAGAGGCTGAGTACCGCGCCGTCGCCCACGCCGTCGCCGAGTGCTGTTGGCTCCGCCAGTTGCTCCAGGAACTTCATCGCCCCTGAGCTCTGCCACGGTTGTCTACTGTGACAACGTCTCCGCCATCTACATGTCCTCGAATCCGGTGCAACATAAACGTACCAAGCACATCGAGATAGACATCCACTTCGTCCGCGAGAAGGTGTCCTTGGGAGAGGTCCGTGTTCTGCATGTTCCGTCCTCCCACCAGTTCGCGGATGTCATGACGAAGGGATTACCGAGTCAGCTCTTCCTCGACTTTCGGTCCAGTCTCAACGTCCGAGAACCTCCCGCTGGGACTGCGGGGGGGTGTTAGATTGCACATATTGTATTTACAGTAGGACTGTATTGTAATTGTAACATAACCCTAGGCCTCTGGCCTATTATATAAACACCGGAACCCCACGGCATTATACGTGCGAGGCTTCCCCCAAAACCCTTCTACAATCATCCTAGGATATAAATGAAGCCCAACACAAAATCAGTTAGCAGTGGAACATGTCAAGAGCAGGTTAGAATACGTAAGAATGGCCACCGGAGTACAACGTGCAACCTCGCATAAAATGTTTCAGCAAGAAATTTGGTAAGTGCGCCAAGTAGACCATGGAACAAACCTCCTCCAGGTCACAGGGGAGAAAGCAATAAATGACCATACCCTTGTAACTTCGATTCGATCAAAATCCATTACGTACAGGGGAGAAAGGGCACCGTGAAGATCAAACTACAAACATCATGCATGGCTAATCAACAGTACATCAGCAGTGCAGATTCAGCTAATCTAGCAACAACAAACAAATAGGTAAGAACGGCCACCATAGCACATTCAACTGGGTGAACCCTCGCCTTCCAGATGGAAACAGAAACAACATGGCCTCCATAAAACTGGGAACACATAGAAATTTCTGGAATGGCAAACGGATGGATACTACTTTTCTGTTCCATGCTACAACACGTTTTGGCAAAACCAAATACGACATAGTGAATTATTACACAAGGCGTTCATGAGGGCTTAGCTTAGCACAGGTCACATGGATCCAGGGGATTTTACATAATAATATATGGCAGAAGTGTGATCAATCTAAGATCACTGTACGTAGATTGACGATTACACCAAGTAAGAACCATCTCTTCAGAAGCTCAAAAACACCCTCTTCATATCATCGTCCATATCCGAGAAATCAAACTGTTTGAGTGCTTCTTCCCGTGCTTCATCGTTCCATGATTGGATCTGGGCCCTGCTCGCTAGGAAGTCATCGTCGACCTCGACGTAGCCATGCTTGTCGTACTGACTGCGGATCCTGGCCTGGAAATTGGAGAACCTCTCTCCAATAGCGTAGAACACGCGCGCGCCGGCGTAGAGTCCCACCAATCGCTGGTTCATCTCCTCTTCCGGCGAAGGAATCAAGTCAGGATTCCGGCGCTTCAGGGCCTTGTAGTCACGAGGGGCACGGCTGTCGTCCATCACCCGGCCGAGGATGTACTGGATTTCTTCCTGCGGCAGCCGCGTCATCTTCCTCACAGGAGCCTCGTCCTCCTCGTGTTTGGCCACCGCCGCTGATCCCTGCTGCAGCAGCTCAGAATCGGCCGTCTTCCTCTTGATGGTGCGCAGCTTCCCCTCGCCTGCTGCTGCCGCCTCCCGCTTCCTCTTCGTAGCGCACGACATGAGTGTGCGCTCCTCCACTGGACCATGCTTCAGCACACACTCGTCGCCGCCCACCGCTGCCTTCACCGGCCTCTCATCCGCCGCCATGATTTTGGTCGTGCTCTGCTTCGACGAACCTTCCTCAACACCGGCCATCGGTTGATTCTGATCTTGTGTGACTCAACTCACCACTAGTTGATTTGTATTTTGGGGCAGATTTTGAGGAACCCTAGCTCTGGAATTTGGGAGCCTATCTTCTGGTTATTGTTCGCGGCCTTGACCTGAACTCTGTGAACTGTGCGCAATAAGATGGTCATCGAGCGTATCTTACCTCGTCGCGCTTCTGACTCTATCTACTCTTTCCTGGCTTTGTTGCAGCAGTGGTACCCGTTGTGTAGGCAGCGGGACAGGGCGCCTGGACGACATGCTGGAGGATCTTCTTGCGGCTGCCCGTCGCATATCTACACCGTGTAGCCTCTGAGTGCACCTCTTGTGTGGGGTGTTGTATCGTCTATCTCATTTGTGTGGGCATGTTGTGATGTTGCCCCAGCAGTCTCTTGATGTGGGGTATGTGTTCTGTGTGTTGTATCTGAACTATGTATGGTTGTGGTTGCTTTATTTATAAAGCGGGGCGAAAGCCTGTTTCGAGGAGGAGGAGAAATTTGGGAGCCGGCGCTGTGTGCAGATTTGAGGAACCCTAGCATCCGAAGGGAGTGGCTCTTTATTTGCTCCGGTCGGGACTGACTGACAGTGTCAGGGTCGGACTCGGAGTGGAGTTTCCCCTTCCTTTTCTTTCTCGACCTTGTTTCTGGCTTACAGCAAGGTCGCCGCTGGATGGCGATCGGACGACCCACCGTATCGAGGGCTCGTACGCGACCAAGGTCAGACGAGGACAGAGATAGCCGTCTTCGTCGCCAGAGATTCGGGACGCTCGCCGCCGCTATGGCGCTCACCTTCCCTTCCCCTCCCTTCCCACCGCCACCCCAACCCCTGCATCCGGCCGCCGACGAGCCCAAGCTCAACAAGTAGTACATCGCGCGTCGCAAGAGGCATCACAGGCCATGCTATCCGGCATCGGCCTCAACGACGTCGACCTCCGCATTCGCGTGGGTGCCCAGGCCAACATCAACAAGTAGCTCGCTGAGTCCAGGTTCTCTCCTTCATCCGTGAGTTCAACGAGTCTCTGGGTGACGCTACCTCACCTTACTTTGTATTGGGTGTCAGCTAGATCTTCTCAATAGTCTGTTAGAGCATCTCTAGCCGCGTATCAGACACTCCGCATAATATAAGCGTTTTTCAGGGTTGGAGAGCCTGTGCAAGCGCGAACCCCATTCTTCTTCCCCGCGTTGGCGCGAAGGAAGCCCCCCCCCCCCCCAGGTCGGGATCCGCATTGGCGCAGATCCCGGCCTACGCGGGCCGCCCCCTTCTATTCCGACCGGCAAGAAGACGCGTGCCGCCCCGCCGCGTCCGTTTCGCCCGCCGTTGCGTGCGAATCCCCGACCAATTGGTCGGAATCTCCGCCGCCGCGCACGCCTCGCCGTTGGCCGGTACGTATTCTCCCCAAACTTCCTCGCAGCCGCGGATTCGCCGCCGTTCTCATGATTCGTTGCGGTTGTTGCGCTTCGCAGATGGACCCGTGCGTGATGTTCTAGTTGGAGGACTCGTCCTCCTCCGACAACTCCGATTTGGAGGAGCTGCTCGACGACGACTTGGGGCAGACGGTGGTGATACTCGCGGCGAAGGAGGTCACGGACGTGCGGCCGAAGAAGCGGAAGGGGTCAACCATGGGGCGGTTGTGCATCCCCCGGAACCGCGCCCTCGGCCACAATCTTCTCATGCGTGATTATTTCGCCGAGGTACCGACATACCCGCCTGTGACGCCCCGGAACCGGTACCATGAGGATTCCATCGATCGCGCCGAAATTCGCACGATATCGATTCTGAGACGCCCTTCGACAAGACGTGTGAGACGAATCACACACGTGATACCAGAGGAATTACCACAAGCAGTTACATTACAACAGATTTACAATAGAGCCCACAAGAAACATATATTACAATAACGACTCCAACGAGTCAAGAATACAAATATACAATACAAAGATCAAAATTATACAGAGGATCAAATACAGTCGAGTACGGACATGATACAAATTGGACTAACAGTCCTGAAGATAACCAAGTGGCGTCCATAACCCTGCCCAGGCCAAGCCAGAGGGTAACCTTGCTAACGTCGTCTTCATCGAACATGTTGATGGTGCTCCGGTGATGGCGCCATACAATCTTGGTGGCGGTTGTTGTGGAAGCGGTTGGAAAACCCCAAGAGGAAGGTGTGATGAGCACAGCAGCAAATTTTCCCTCAGTAAGAAATCAATGTTTAATTGACCAGTAGGAGAAAGGCGTGACTTCTGAAGGTGTTGCTAGCTGACTAGTGGCAGGACGCACTACCGGCATCAGGAACAACGTGGAACCTGCACACAACACAACCAAAGTACTTTGCCCCAACTTACAGTGAGGTTGTAATCTCACTGGTTTGCTGAACACAAAGGATTAGACGTATCGAGTGGAAAGAGTTGTTTGCAGAAATTAAAGAGAACAAAACTTTGCACTAAGTAACTAAGCAGGATTGCAGTGGTTAAATTTATCAGTGTAAAGGAAAGGACCGGGGTTCACAGTTCACTAGAGGTCTCTCCAGAAAGTTAATTAAATAGCATGTTGGGTGAACAAATTATAGCTGGGCAATTGACAGAATATCGACCATACATGACAAGATGATACTATGAGATTCATTTGGGCATTACAACATAATACATAGACCGTAACCCAACTGCGTCTATGACTAATAATCCACCTTCCGGTTATCGTCCGAACCCTTTCAGTATTAAGTTGCAAGCAACAGATTATCGCATTAAGCAATGTTTGTAAAGTAAATAATAGAATTACCCTTGGATAAAACATTGTTGTTTTCTCCCTAGTAGCAACAGCACATCTACAATATTAGAAGTTACTGTCACTCTCCCAGATTACTAGAGGCATGAACCTACTATCGAGCATAAATACCCCCTCTTGGAGTCACAAGCATCTACTTGGCCAGAGTATTTACTTGCAACGGAGAGCATGCAAGATCACAAAAAACATATTACATGAATATATGATCGACCTCAACATAGTATACAATATTCATCGGATCCCAGCAAACACAACATGTAGGATTACATAAGGATGATCTTGATCATGTAGGGAGCTCACAAGATCTAAACATGAAGTGCAAATTGGAGAAGACAACCATCTAGCTACTGCTATGGACCCATAGTCCAGGGATGAACTACTCACGCATCACTTCGGAGGCGGGCATGGCGATGTAGATGCCTCCAGTGATGATTCCCCCTCTGGCAGGGTGGCGGGAAGAGCTTCAGAACCGCCCGCGATGGGTTCTGCGACGGCGGCCGCGACGGAACTTTTCGTGGATGGAGGCTTGGGTATTCAGGGTTTTCCCGAGATCGTGAATAAATAGGCGGAGGGGCGATATCGGTGGAGGCCAGGGTGGCCCACTGATCATCCACAAGTATAGGTGATCTCAACAGTCTTCGAGGGAAGTAAAACCCAAATTTATTGATTCGACACAAGGGGAGCTAAAGAATATTTATAAACTATAACAAGTGAGTTGTCAATTCACCTGCACCTGAAAATAGACTTGCTCGCAATAGTTTATCATTAGTAATAGTTTTATGGCAGTTGGAGTAGTGAAGTAACATCAGTAGCGAAATAAAAACAATAGTAGCGATGATTGCAGTAGACAGCAGGATTAAAATACTGTAGGCACATGGATGGATGAACGGGCGTTGAATGAATGAGAGAGTGCATGTAATAGCAAGACATAGGCATTGCAAATAATAATGATATAAGCATCCTAGCCTAATATAACCATAGGCGTGTGTTCCTATTTAGTCGTGTGTGCTCGCAATGAGAAACTTGCACGACATCTTTTGTCCCTACCAGCCCGATGTAGTGGGCCTCTAGGGAAACTACTGGTAATTAAGGTACTCCTTTTAATAGAGTACCGGAGCAAAGTATTAACACTTCGTGAACACACGTGATCCTCACATCATAGCCATTTCCTCCGGTTATCCCAATTTAAAGTCACTTTGGGGTCTCGGGTTCCGGACAACAATGTGTGTACACAACTTGCAGATATGATCAAAAACAAGAATTATCCTCATGAATCAATATCATGTTCAGATCTGAGATCATGGCACTCGGGCCCAAAGTGACAAGCATTAAGTATAGCAAGTTGCAACAATCTCAAAAATACTAACAACGGATACTAGGCACTATGCCCATAACAATCTTATAGCTATTACATGACCAATCTCATCCAATCCCTACCATCCCCTACAGCCTACAGCGGGGAATTACTCACACATGGATGGGGGAATCATGGATGGTTGATGGAGAGGCGTCGGTGATGGCGATGACGGTGATCTCCTCCAAATCCCCGTCCTAACAGGGTGCCAGAATGGAACTTCTCGTCCCCGGATTGGGGTTATGGTGGCGGTGGAGCAGCGGAACTCTTTCTGAAAAAACGTTAAACCCCCCTCGGTTTTCAGGTCAGAGGCTTCTTATAGTGCGAAGGAGAAGTCGAAGGGGTGGCCGAGGCGGCCAGACCACCCCTTGGTGCGGCCAAGGCCTGGCCCGCGCCAAGGGTGGGTGTGGGCCCCTCGTGGCCACCCTCCGTCTTGTCTTCTGGCTCCGGGGGTCTTCAGGTGAAATATTGGTTTTTCTATATTTTTCGGGAATTTTCCCGAAAGTTGGATTTCTGCACAAAAACAAGACACCAGAGCAATTCTGCTGAAAACAGTGTTAGTCTGTCTTAGTTGTATTCAAAAACATACAAGATAGAGGGCAAACAACAGCAAAAGTGTTCGGGAAAGTGGATACGTTTTGAACGTATCAACTCCCCCAAGCTTAGCTTATTGCTTGTCCTCAAGCAATTCAGTGACAACTGAGTGCGATAAAAGAAACTTTCACGAACCTATTTGCCACATATGATGTATATATTCTCACTACATGATCAAATGCTCAGGCAATTCATAATAAGAAGCATGCAACTAAGGATACTCAATAGTTATGCAAGTCATGAAAGCATACCAACACAATAATAAGCAACATCAAACATAAGTATTTGTAGGATTGCAATGTTCATATTATGACATGATAAAGTGGTATCTCGCTTGCCCTATTTGTGGAGCAAAACATAAATGCCGGAGCACCTCTGAAGTTCAAGAGAAGACTAGAAGTAAAAATATCGAAAGATTCAAGAATCACAATTATGCCACAATTAATCTTATTCCGGGACAAGCACATTAAACTAAGAATGACAGCTATGCTTTCAAGAAAATGCTCGAAGAATGGATGGTGACTCAACATAAAAGTATAAGATTGGCCCTGCACAGAGGGAAGTAAGATTGCTCATGTGCTAGAGCTTTTCATTTTGAATGCATTAGGAGCGTTGAAAATATTTATTTGGAGAAGTGAAACTCATGTCAATGGTAGTGATAAATAATATGACTCATGCATAACACTTCCTATAAGTTGTTCGCCTCATGCATAATATACTAATAGTGCTCACACCTTGTCCTATTTAGCTTGGATTTTCATCGCATACATATGTTTCAACCAAGTGTCACAAAGAGGTACCTCCTTGCCTCCTGTACAAAGGTCCTATGAGATGAATCTCATTTGATTTCTCAATTTTGATAAATCTCAACTTTTTGGACATCCATACTGGGAAGACAAGGACAACAGATATTTGGACTGTTGTCCAGCTGAAACTTCCATCATGTGAACATGGCTTTATTTGGTGGCCCAGTGTTCCTCTATAACAATATGCATACTCCAATCTTTGCAACTCATGGTAAATCTCTCTTACTTCAAACAAGATGAGCATGCATAGTAATTCACACGATATTCAACAAAGACACATTGATGGTGTTCCCCATGACAACATGGTTATCACACAACAAGCAACTTATAAGAACTGAGATGCATAAGACATAATACTTACCACAATAGTTTTTAGACTACTTTCCCATGAGCTATAAACTATATAAAACTAGTTGAGTGCCCGTGCGTTGCTACGGCCCCGAAGTCTTTATAACTGCAAGGTTGACTGTAATGACTTCAACCTCTAGAGACATGTATGTAGTTCAAAGGATGTTCAAGCTGGGATGCATTCCCTTCATTCAATAAAATTTTAATTATCCATATATAGGTCCAACCGTACAACAATGTGCAAGATTTCTTGTATCCATCTTCAATCTACATTTTTTCCACTAAATTGCTATGGATTATTTCCCATCCCTCTCAGTTTTATTTTAAATTCCTGGACCTTAATACTTCAAATATGACCATATACCAATCACCAGCCCATCTGCACTAAAATTCTCATTCCACAAGTAAAATAAAACAAGCTTTTATGAGAAAATTTGATGGCAATAATGCATTTATTGCATAGAGGATTTTTCTTGGTTTTACATTTGCAAGCAGATGTAGGGGAAACTATTTTTAGCACATCCACCAGACCAATATATTCCACTGCAGTTAACAACTAAAAAACATTAAAAAAAGATAATTTTTTTTGGCAGTATTGGTGCTTGTCCCAGGGAAACCTAACTTTGGACTTTACAGAGCTATAGATTGCTACAACAGGTTTATTGGTAGCTAATAGCCTAATAGGCAAACACCGTGAAGTTGAATAAAAAAGATGATAGTAGTCCGAACCTATATCTTGAGCTCTCTAGTACAAACACCTATGTACCACTTACTTAATTGAGTTTTAAGGAACACAACACCGGTGTATGGCGGATCGATCCATGATCGTATCTGCAACAGAAACAATTCATACTTGGTAGACAATTCCAAGAAGCAAAAAAGAGCAAGCAATAATAGGATCTTCAATGAACGTGTAAGATGAGGTCACCTTCAATGATCGTGTTTAGATCAGGTCACCTCCAATGCAGGATACAAACCACTCTGCCAAAACAGGAACGGTTGCAACAATAAAAAACTGCTTCTCTACATATTAAAAATCATCGATCGTGAACCAGAATTTGGCGTTCAGAAGGACATTAGTTTCAGTGTGAGTGTCGCTCACATTATAGGAGCGGTTTGATGCAAATAAGGGACTTCTTGGTAAGGAAAAAAGCATTGAGAAGTGATCCCGTGTAGAGAACATGAATACCAATCCACCTAATAGTACAGGGATTACTCTCTCGTACCAGCGAATTCAGTTCTGGTTCATACAATATCTTCATCCACGGTTGTAATGCCCAATCCTCCTAATGGTAAAGGCATTACTCTCTCCTACCATTGAATTCAGTTTTGGTCTGTACAATATCCTCATCCACAGTTGCATGTTTGTTATAAAATCCACCATGTATTCTGCTCCAACCAAATAGGAGTTTTTTTTAACACTCCGAACAAATATCAGTAGATTGTTAACACTCCGAACAAATATCTGTACAATATCCTCATCACAGTTGCATGTTATGCTGAAGTTTAGAGAAGACTAATGCAATCTTAGTGTGCAACAACAAGCTATTATTTTGTGAGGAAATACTCGCCAACTACAAGTACCCAACCCTTTATTTCCATGTAATTAGTTCAAACATTATTTTTATCCTAGCCTATTATGAAACATGTTTTCATATTTAGACCATGAATTATCTATACCAAGAAAATCAAATGCGGAGTGATCATACCAAGTCGATGGGCTACATAATAAAAATGTTACTTTTAAAAATGGTATAAGTGAATATTGTAACAACAATAGTATTTAAAATAACAAGCCTCGCCGATGTTTATTAATAAAACTACCTGAAAAAAAGTTAGTGCAGACTTAAAAATAATATGAAAAAGGAAATAAATAGTTGAAGAAAAATATGGTGAGCAATTGAATGGAATGAACTATATTCATTGAACATATATAGGTTGAAGACAATATGCCATTGCAAATAAGTCCACAACATTTCGTCTGAAATCATTGATCAAAACGGAAACAGTAGTACATACCCTTGTTTACAATCATAAAACAAGTGAACCTGTTTAAATAAGCTCTGAAGAGACCATCCAACACTCCAGCTTACGTGAAAAATACTCTCCACTGAAGACAGAGAAATGAAAATCTCAGTAAAAAGAAACCAGACTTTCAACTCAAAACAGAACATGAAGTAGAGTGATTGCTTGGTCAGAACATGTTCAGGGTTTGCTGAGAGTAGGAGGAGGGGAACTATTATTGAGTAATCTGAGTTACAAATATAGCCATGTTAGAGCATAGCACCCAATAAGCCTGCTGCAAGCGATACTGGAGTAAAGCACATTTAACTTCAATTGTATCGATCAACCATCTGCATGAAAAGCATTGAGATAGCTCACTGGCTTATACATTTGGTCTTGGTGCCTCAATTATCAATGCTAAGGAAAGAGTTTGGCAAGGTTCACCTAAGCAGCATACAATTGCAGCTTGAGGTAAATTGATATGCAGGTAAAGCTGATAGTATCTTTGAGGATGACGTTTCTACTCCTGTTTTGAAGATGCTCAGATCCAGCATAAAACTATTCCTTCCAAATTTTAACATTGTGGCCTATAGCACTAAATCTAGTTCCTAAAGCTAACCCAATCAATGATAGTTCCTAAAGCTAACCCAATTCTGGCCAATATCATACTCCCTCCGTTCCTTTCTATAATGCCTATTGTTTTTCTGCACGGTAATTAACGCAAGCTAATTTATTCACACAAAAACCCCCAGCATTTTTTTAGAGGAAAGAAGGAAACTGGAAACATATCGGACGTGATTTACTCCCTGCTCCATCGGGGGAAAGGACCGGCCGTTCCATGAGATCTTTGCGCTGTTTCCTTAACCAACACGATCTCACGTGAGAGAGAGAGAGACGGGCTGGGAGAGATGAGATCGATCACGATTTGTTTCCAGATTTTTAGCAGCTACGTGATTGTTTCCAGATATTTAGCAGCTACGTTGATTCTTTCCTTATTTCTAGGACTTAAACAAATCAGTGGAAGGGGGTTTTTGCAAAATAAACACAGCTTTACTCTTATAATCTGAAACAAATGCGAAAAAACAATAGGCACTATATATAGGAACGGAGGGAGTAATATATATCAGGTGGCCTAGATCCGAAATTCAACTAAGCTGAAATCCTAATCATAAACCCCAAGCTCTAACTCTCTTGGTCTCACCCTTCAAAACACCAGAGATGACAAACGAAATCACGTACAGAAAGAGGCGCTGAGATCCGAGCTTTGCCGCCCCAAAACAACCGAATCAACAACCCAATCCACCGCAAGCAAACCCGGAAAATAAAACGCCACGAGATCGCGGGGCACCGATCTTACCGATGGAGGAGCACTTGCTGCCACCCGTCTCTAGCGCCGACACGGCGAGGAGGATGAAGGCAGCCGAGCACCACGATAACTGGGAAGGCTACGAAAGTACGGAGCGCAGGTACCAGGCGGCCGCCCACACCATCATCCTTGGTTCAGATTGTTCACGGGAGAGATGGAAAACATCAAGAGAAGCAGTTGAGTTCGGGAAGAAGATGGAATCATGCTCGGTTAATTGATGGCGTGAGATATCCTTTCTTCTACCCAGTGAGCAGCGAGCCAGAGACAGCTCGGTTAATTGATGGCGTTTTTTAAGAGTTCAGCAAAGAAGGCAAGTATTTGGTGGACGTATGGAAACATCCGGGGATCACGGACAATTTAATTCAGATCCGTTGTTAATCGGGAAGGCAAGGATTTTATGCAGCTTTATTTTGGCGAGCGCGGGCGAGGCTGGACAAGGCAAAACGATCACACGGTGTTAAGTTGTTAAGATTAGATTAAACGGCCTGGATGTTTTTAATGATGACCATCAAAGTGCGTTGAGTGTCAAACGACCAACTCCCATTTAATAGTAAAGACAAGTGATAATAATTTTAAAGGTTTAAAGGTAGCACACAAGCAATTCACTTTGGAGTGGCAGCGAAATACCACATATAGGTATGTATGGTGGACTCAATTGGCACTTTGGTTTTTCGTGGTTGGATGCACGAGTAGAGCTCATACTCAGTACAAGTGAAGGCTAGCAATAGACTGGGAAGCGACAATCAAGAAAGCAGTAACTGTCATAATCATGCTTACGACGGATAAAATTAACGGAAGCATAAAAGTAATACAAGAACTCCGAGTCAAGATAAATCATCGAGGCTTAACTGGCTTTTGTTTCAGTCTTATGCATGCTTGAGCATGTGCCAAGTTGATTCAAATGAAACATTCAGAGGAGGATACCACACTGCCATACCGTTATATGAATAGAACAATGCAAGCAAACATTTATATGACATGTTACCTACTATTAGTAAATTGAAACTAATCATGAGAGAGCATAAATTACTGAGCATCATCAAATAGCATACATCTTACACAAACAAACTAAGCATATTCACATAAATGAGTATATGTAAGAAAATGAAAACAAATAGAGTTCATACTAGCCTCTCACCACAACTCGAATTGTCGTGACCGTCATTATTGCTCATCACTTGTGTGGATTGAATAATATGAAATGATAACCAAGCTCCAATGAAGTCACGAAAGACCGTTGAACCCTGAAGCAACTTTACAAAATCAAAGAAGAACAATAAATATTTTTTGGTTTTCGATTTTTTAATCAACACCGAAAGAAAAATCTTTTTGGATTTTCGCATAGCAAACCATAATGAGAAGATGAAGCAAACGAAGAAACAAATGAAGAGAAACAACATAAATATTTTTGGTCTTTTTGTGTTTTGTAAAGTAGAAACAAAAGCAAGAACAACAAAAAGGAAGAAAACTAACATAAACACACAAATGCAACAAGTGGTAGAAATCTGCCAACCCAGAACAGCAGGCAAAGATCGATTTTTATGAAAAAGTTCTATAGCTTATCTCGAAAAGTGCTCAATTAATGAAAGTTACGGAGTAGATAACAACCTGGGGCATCTGCTAAAAAATGGGAAGCTTAAATTCCATTATGGCTATTTATATGAATTTTTATGGTGACAACACATAATCTGTTTTTAGACAGCAACTCCCCAAATTCTTACCTCTTTCCTATTAGAGGCTATCCTTGGTATAAAAACGAAATAAACAAGATAAGGAGAGGTTATTACAGTAGTAGCAGCTTCCAAAATTAAAATAAAGAGAAATTAGAGAAATAAACTAACAAGAACAAAAAGAAAGCGAAACATGGATATACAAAGTTCCGATAGAATATAATATGTAGATGAGTGAGATGTCGGTATACCTCCCCCCAAGCTTATGCTTTTGGCCTAAGTGGAGGTCAACCCCATGGTGACCAGGCATCGAAATAAATGTTGCCCCCGTAATACGATGAAGAGGCCCCTTCGTCCTGGTATGAACTCGAGGACGGCTCGATGTAGTGCACGGTATAATCCTCAGGGGCCACCTCCTCCTCCTGCTGTTGTTGGCCATGGAATCCAAGCAGTCGAAGTTGCTCGTCCAACTCCTCCTTTGAGAAAGACCACGGTGTCCTATGAACACTAAACAAACTAGATTGTGGCAAAGGAACGGAGAGCAAATGCTCCAAATTTCAGCAGGAAAGATGGGCTAAGCAAGGAGATCAAAAATCTCGAGCAAGAACAGCAAGAACACATGTTTGAGCAATGGTGAAGTGTTTTTTGGGAGAGTGAGTCAAATGGCAGAGGAGAGAGCAAGTGGAGGGCCAGGGGGGCCACACCTGCCCTTGGCGCGACCAGGGGGTGCCCCGCGCCACCACATGGTGTGGCCGTCCTGTGGGTCCCCCTGGGCTGCCCCAGGTGCCTCTCTGCCCCTTTTCATGCGTAATTTTTTTTTATACATTTTCTGGAATTTTTCAAGAAACTTTATTTTTGGGCAATTTTCAGAATTTGAATAATGATTCTATCGCAGGAAAACAATTATAGAATGATGAAAAACAAAATCAAAACCAAATCTACAGAAACTCTAAGACATTCTAATATAAAGTCAATCAATGGTACATAGGTGAAAACATAGTTTCATTCGTTCAAAATTATTTTGTTAACAAGGTTGATCAAGTTTTGTTATCACAACAAATTATATGAAGCAAAACTTTGCATTTCACGTAATGATTATGTTACCTCAACCTCGACGGGAATAGTTGCAATCATGAAAATATTATTCTTCTTCTTTGGCTTGGGAAAAGGCAAATGAAATTTCCCAATTTGGATGGTATCAACATTCATAATTGAGTTTATACCATGATTCACATCAATCTTCTTGGGAAAATAAACCGTATGCTTTTTGTCATCAACATTAAAAGTTACTTTTCCTTGGTTGCAATCAATAACAGCCCTGCATTGTTAAGAAAAGGTCTCCCAAGAATAATAGACATAGTATCATCTTCCGGCATTTCCAACACAACAAAGTCAGTTAATATCATACAATGATGAGCAACTTGAACATGAACATCCTCACATATACCAACAGGAATAGTAGTAGACTTATCAGCCATTTGCAAGGATATATCAGTTGGTATTAATTTTTCTAGATCAAGTCTTCTATAGAGAGAAAAAGGCATAACACTAACTCCTGCTCCCAAGTCACATAAAGCAGTTCTAACATAATTATTTTTAATCGGGCATGGAATAGTGGGTATACCTGGATCACCAAGCTTCTTCGAAACCTTACCGTTAAAACAGTAATTAGAGAGCATAGGGGAAATTTCCTCATTCAGAATCTTCCTCTTATTGGAGACAATATCTTTCATATACTTTGAATAAGGAGTCAATTTAATAGCATCAGTCAAAGGAATTTGCAAAAAAAAAAAGGTTTCATCCATTCACAGAACTTATTATAATGTTCTTCCTCCTTTGATTGATGTTTCTTATCTGAAAAAGGCATTGGCTTTTGCACCCAAGGTTCTGTTTCACTACCATGTTTAGTAGCAATGAAATCTTCCTTAGTGTATTTTGTATTCTTAGTATGCTTTTCAGGTTCTTCTTCAATTTCTTCTTTATCGGAAGCATCATTTTTTATCATTACCACTTTCAGTTTCGGCATCAGAGATAGATATACTATTAGGATCCTTAGTAGTTTCAGAGGATTCTACAACAGTTTTATGTTTCTTCTTCTTTTTCTTAGACTTAATCTTAGTTTCATTAACTTGTTGAGAATCTTGTTCAATTCTTTTTGGATGTCCTTCGGGATGTAAAGGATCCTGAGTAGAAACACTACTTCTAGTTCTTATTTCATAAGCATGTTTTTCCCTAGAAGCATTAACTAGCAAATCTTTTTGCACTTTAGTGAGGTGATCAATTTGAGTTTGAACCATATGAAAATATTTAACAAGTATTTTAACATCATTAGAGGTTCTTTCCACAATATCATGCAAATTATTGATAGCTCTAGAATTTTTCATTAGGTGATGTTCCACTCTCTTATTAAAATTATATTGCTTAACAATATAATTATCAAATTCATCTAAGCATTGATCAGGAGGTTTAGAGTACGGAATATCTCTATTATCAAAGCGTTGGAGAGAGTGTACTTCAATAGTGGAATAGCGAGGGATTGGCTTACATAATTCTTCTATAGGTGGTAGATTCTTCACATCTTCAGATTTAATACCCTTCTCCTTAAGAGATTTCTTGGCTTCCCTCATCACTTCATCATTTCCCTTTTCTTCGGTGTTGGTGCCAGCTCCGGTGTAGTCCAATCATCATAATTCTTGCTTATTTTGGCCAATAATTCCTCAGCTTCAGCCGGAGTTCTTTTCCTGAAAACACAACCAGCACAACTATCCAGGTATGTCCTAGATTCAATGGTTAGTCCATTATAAAATATATTAAGGAGTTCATTTTTAGCTAACGAGTGTTTAGGTAATGCCCTAATAAAGAACAAAATCTTGCCCAAGATTCAGACGATTTCTCTCCTTCTATCTGCACAAAGTCAAAGATTTTCTACAAATCAACACGTTAAGCACTAGCAGGGAAATCTTTCTGAAAGAAGGAATTAACCAAACTAATAGGACTATCAATAGATCCAGGAGACAAATTATCATACCAAATTTTAGCTGCTCCTTTCAGAGAGGAAGGGAAAATTTTAGTGACAAAGTAAGTGCGTATCTTAATATCATCGGAGAATAAATTGCTCAAAGTAGAGAGTTCATTCATATGTTTCATGGCACTTTGATTTTTAGTACCAAGGAAAAGTTCTTTCTCAACAATAGATATGTAAGATAAATCCAGAGAGAAATCATAATCCTTATCTCTAATTTTTATGGGAGATGTGGCAAATTTAGAATCAGGAGACAAATTATATCTAATAGCTCGTCTTGCAAGAAGACTTCTCATAGCACTTGCATCTCTACTAGCATGACATTCTTCAATAAAATCATCATCAAGTTCAATATAACTTTCATCAAGATCATCACTAGGATTCCCCCTAGCTTGAGGTGAACTAACATGTGTAATAGTATTTTCAACATTTTCAAGTTATTTAGCTCTAGCAATTGTAGTGTCTAGGAAAGGACCTAACGAACCACTCTTATCAAGCACAGTAGAAGCATCATCAAAATCATCAGGAGCATTATCATTTATTCAGCAGAAGTAGCAGTAGCATGTGGTGGAGTAAGAAGCTTACTCATAACAGATGGCGAATCAAGAGCAACAGAGTTGTACCTCTTCTAGTAGTGGATGGCAATATAGGGAACTTAGATTTAGGAGCTTTCCCCATAATGAATAAATTACAGCGAACAATATCACCTTCAAGTGGGCTTGTAAATAAAGCTATGCTCCTCAGCAATGGCGCCAGAAAATAGTCTTGATGACCCACAAGTATAGAGGATCGCAACAGTCTTCGAGGGAAGTAAAACCTAAATTTATTGATTCGACACAAGGGGAGCCAAAGAATATTTATAAGCTTTAACAAGTGAATTTTCAATTCACCTGCACCTGAAAATAGACTTGCTCGCAACAGTTTATCATTAGTAACAGTTTTATGGTAGTGGAAGTAGTGAAGTAACAGCAGTAGCGAAATAAAAACAACAGTAGCGATGATTGCAGTAGATAGCAGGATTAAAATACTGTAGGCACATGGATGGATGAACGAGTGTTGCATGAATGAGAGAGTCCATGTAATAGCAAGACATAGGCATTGCAAATAATAATGATATAAGCATCCTAGCATAATATAACCATAGGCGTGTGTTCCTATTTAGTCGTGTGTGCTCGCAATGAGAAACTTGCACGACATCTTTTATCCTACCAGCCCGATGCAGCGGGGCCTCTAGGGAAACTATTGGTAATTAAGGTACTCGTTTTAATTGCCGGAGCAAAGCATTAACACTCCGTGAACACACGTGATCCTCACATGATAGCCATCCCCTCTGATTATCCCAATTTAAAGTCACTTTGGGGCCTCGGTTTCCGGACAATAATGTGTGTATACAACTTGCAGATATGATCAAAAACAAGAATTATCCTCATGAATCAATAACATGTTCAGATCTGAGATCATGGCACTCGGGGCCAAAGTGACAAGCATTAAGTATAGCAAGTTGCAACAATGTAAACATACTAACAACGGATACTAGGCACTTTGCCCATAACAATCTTATAGCTATTACATGACCAATCTCATCCAATCCCTACAATCCCCTACATCCTATAACGGGGAATTACTCACACATGGATGGGGGAATCATGGATGGTTGATGGAGAGGCGTCGGTGATGGTGATTGCGATGATCTACTCCAAATCCCCGTCCCGTCAGGTGCCAGAACGGAACTTCTGGTCCCCGGATTGGGGTTTCTGGTGGCGGCAGAGCAGCGGAACTCTTTCTGGAAAAACGTCGAACCCCCCTCGGTTTTTAGGTCAGGGGCTTCTTATAGTGCGAATGAGAGGTCGAAGGTGTTGGATAATTAGGCACAATTTCCATGATTAATTCCAGAATATTAAGCATGACGACAGTAACTACTAACATGTGAAACTCGAACATACTAGATGTAGTGATCAACATGAACAGTAGCATAGCAAACAGTACAACATCCATCGCTAAACGGATCGAGATATGTCGCACGTACCGATCCGGTGGAGGTGGCGGTGGAGGTGTAGCGGATGATGTCGCAGCAGTAACGTTGTTGATGACGGGGACGACGGGTCGAAGTAGACGGCGTTGTAGACGACGGTAGGCAGCACCGCCCGACTTGGACGGAAGGCGACCCGTGATGGAGAGCTTGAGCGGTCGCGCGAGCGCTTCCCAAAAACCTAATTCGCCCTCTCCCGTACAGGATCGCAAGGGCGAGCGGTTCCGGAGACCTGCTCTCCCGTTCGACGATGCACGTCGGCGCGCGGGATGGAGTAGGCTACGATGGCGGCGCAAGCAGAGAGAGGTGGAAACCCTAACTCGTGTATTAGATGTGTTTCTGCGGTAGCCGGGCAGGAGATTATATAGGCTCGGGAAACCCTAGGCAACGTGGGCCACGCCCACGTCGCACGAACGTTTCGAGTCGGTTACAGATAGCCCACGATCCGGGAGCGACCCGAACCGACTAGCTGCGACGCGTCCGTCTAGGACTCTGTTCGTTTTCCTGAGCTGCAAAAAGTAAGGAAAGTCTCGGCTCGAGGCTCAATCCACTCACCACGAGCGCGGCGCGCGTCGTGACGTGTCGAGTCGAGACGAGACGAGACGAGCGAGCGAGGAGGAGGAGGAGCGCGCGTGTAGCACTCCTATTCTCACTCACTTACTAGTGGTGGAACAACCCACCTTATAAGGTGGTCTAACTTCCTCCCAACTTTCCATGTGGGACTAAACTTCCCACCTCTTGCCACTCCCTAGTGAGCTGCCACCAACTTGGGCTCAAACTCACAAGGCTGCCACTATATGGGCTTTGAGATTTATAGGAAAAACTGAAATCTAATTTGGGCCACTAAAAATGGGTCCAATATTTCAACAATCCCCCACCAGATCTCAAATCCCCATTTAGAGATTTACCAATACTCGCTGCTTGTTTATATACCAGTGTTTCAGCGGAGACTGTTAAGTTGAACTTCCGCCTAGAACCTTAAGCTACATCCATTCACACTTGAACAATGGACTAAGCCTTGAATTGCAAGTTTTGCGTGAACAGGGTTTCACTCAAAGTCATAACCAGTACATGGCTGCCAGTAGCCTACCCCGCGGGTGAAGCATATGCGTCATACTTCGTGGTCTCTTCATGAGTTTACTAGAGATCACCCAAATCTCATAGATTGCGACGTTTAACAATCGGACTCATATAGGTGTGTTATTTCAAGAATGCTCGTAGGACAGCATCTTTGCTAAAATAGCCAACATAAACACATTAAGGCTTGTTGCCAACCTGCCTTACAGCAACCGAGAGTTGTGCATCTTCACATAGAGAGGGTTACATAATACTCTCCTCAATTAAACTACTAGTTTGTTCTTCCCACGTCCTAATTCACGGGATCTCCGATCACAAAGGTTGGGTTACCACTATGGCGTAACATCAACAGGTCTCAAACCCATCTCCCTCGATGCACTTTCTATCACATTACGTGATAGTCCCTTTGTAAAGAGATCTGCCAGGTTTTTGTCTGTTTGAATATATGTAACAGTTATTACTCCGGAGTTTCGCAATTTCCTGACAGACTTCAAACGTCTCTTGACGTGTCTTGATGACTTCGCGTTATCCTTAGAATTGTTCACTTTGACAATTACAGCTTGATTGTCACAATTCAAAAGGATTGCCGGAACATGTTTTTCAACCACGAGCAAGTCCATCAAGAGCTCACGCAACCATTCTGATTCAACAGTGGTTGTGTCTAAAGCAGTAAGTTCTGCTTCCATAGTTGACCTCGTCAATATTGTTTGCTTACAAGATCTCCATAACACTGCGCCACCTCCAAAGGTAAATACATACCCACTTGTGGCGTACAGATCAGCTACATCTGAGATCCAATTCGAATCACTATATCCTTCAAGCACAGCTGGGTGCCCTGAATAATGAATCCCATAACTCATTGTACCACATAGGTAGCGCATGACCCTATCAAGTGCATGCCAATGATCGCATCCGGGTTTGACATGAACCTACTCAACTTGCTAACAGCAAAAGAGATGTCGGGTCCGGTCGCGCTCGCTAAGTACATGAGTGAGCCAACGATCCGAGAATATCTCAATTGATCTATGGCAATCCTCCGGTTCTTGCGTAGTGTCACACTCGGGATCATAAGGTGTTGAAGAAGGCTTGCTATCAATATAGCCGAACCGGCTCAAGATCTTCTCAACATAATGGGATTGCGTTAGAGTAATCCCACTCTCGTTCTTAATCAGCTTGATGTTCGGAATCACATCAGCTTCTCCCGCATCTTTCATATCAAAGCTCTTTGACAAGAAAGACTTGACCTCGTGTATTACTTTCATGTTTGTACCAAAGATCAGAATATCATCCACATACAAACATAGTATAACACCTTCGCCCCCACCATGGCGATAGTAAACGCACTTGTCAGCCCTCATTGACAACAAAGCCTACGTAAGTCAAAGTTCCGTCAAACTTCTCATGCCATTGCTTAGGTGCTTGTTTCGAGGCCATATAAAGATTTCAGCAACTTGCACACCTTTCTCTCTGCACCTTTTACTACAAACCCATCAAAGCTGATCCATATAGATTTCCTCTTCCAACTCTCCATTAAGGAAAGCTGTCTTTACGTCCATTTGATGAACGATAAGACCATAGGAGGCAGCCATGGATAGTAGTACTCGAATGGTGGTAAGTCTAGCGACAGGTGAATAGGTGTCGAAGTAATCTTCGCCTTCTCTCCGTGTGTAGCCTTTCGCTACAAGTCGCGCCTTGTACTTATCAATAGTACCATCAGGCTTTAGCTTCTTCTTCAACACCCACTTACAGCCCACATGCTTACATCCATGGGGTCGTTCTGACAACTCCCAAGTTCCATTAGAAAGAATCGAGTCCATCTCATTTTGGACAGCTTCTTTCCAGTCATCTGCATCTGGAGATGCATATGCCTCTGCAATGGACGTGGGAGTATCATCCACAAGGTACACAATGAAATCATCACCAAAGAATTTTTCAATCCTCCGTCTCTTGCTCCATTTAGGAGCTTCATTGTCATCCTTCTCAATGACAATCTCATGTGATTGTTCAAAATACTCATTAGATGTACTAGATTCAGGAACTATCTCAGTAGAAATTCTAGCAATGCTATGCATATCTTTCATAGGAAACATATTCTCAAAGAATGTTGCATCACGAGATTCCATAATAGTATCAACATGCATATCGGGTACTTCAGATTGAACTACTAAAAATCTATAGCCTACACTCCGCGGAGCATAACCTAGAAAGATACAATCCACTCGTCTTTGGTCCGAGTTTGCGCTTCTTAGTAATTGGAATATTGACTTTCGCCAAACATCCCCATGTGCGCAAATACGAAAGTGATGGTTTTCTCCCAGACCACTCCTCGTAAGGGGTTTTATCTTTATTCTTGTTAGGACCTCTATTCAGGACATGACATGAAGTCAATAAAGCCTCCCCCCACCATGCCTTTGATAAACCAGCAGTGGCTAACATGGAATTCACCAAGTCAGTCGGCGTGCGGTTTTTCCTCTCGGCAACCCCGTTTGATTGGGGCGAATAGGGAGGCGTCCTCTCATGAATAATGCCATGTTCCTCACAGAATTCATCAAAGATTTTAGGAAAATATTCGCCACCACGATCCAACCTAAGACGCTTGATCTTTCTCTCTAGTTGATTTTCAACTTCAGCCTTATAAATTTTAAAGTAGTCTAAAGCTTCATCTTTAGTTCGCAACAAATAAACATAGCAAAATCTAGTCGCATCATCAATCAATGTCATGAAATATCTCTTTCCACCTTTTGTCAACACACCATTCATCTCGCATAGATCGGAATGTATGAGTTCTAGAGGTGCCGAGTTTCTCTCCTCGGCCGCCTTGTGAGGCTTCCGAGGTTGCTTTGATTGCACACAACTATGGCACTTAGAACCTTTGGCAATGGTGAAATTCGGAATTAAACTTAAACTGGATAGCCGAGACATTAAACCAAAATTAATGTGACATAAACGAGAATGCCAAACACTGGTATCATCACCAACATTGCCACATATATGGTTCACAGACTTATTACTGAAATCAGAAAGCGAAAAGCGGAACAAGCCTCCGCACTCATAGCCTTTACCAATAAATTGTCCAAACTTGGAAACAACTACTTTATTCGACTCTAAAACAACCTTAAACCCATCTCCGCATAGAAGGGAGCCGCTAACGAGATTCTTGTTCATAGTAGGGACATGCTGCACGTTCCTCGACTGCACGATCTTCCCCGAAGTGAACTTCAGATCTACCGTGCCAACACCACGAACGAAGCATGTGACCCATTCCCCATCAAGACGGAAGAATCCCGGGCGACCCGGTAAGAAGTGAACATGGATATGTCAGCACACACATGAACATTAGCACCTGTATCAATCCACCAACATGGAGATTGAAGTACCGAAAGAACAAGTAAAGAGATTACCGTACCCATCAGCATTGCTAGCGGTCACCGTGTTGACTTGCCTCGCCTTTTTCTTGCGGTCTGCCCTCTCCGGACAGTCCTTAGAAAAGTGGCCAGTCTCTCCACATGTAAAGCAGCTCGGATCTGCTTTGTTTATCATCTTCTTCTTCTTGAAGGTTGTAGTCTTCATAGGCTTATTGAAGGAGGGCTTGTTATTCCCTTTGTTCTTGCTGTAGGGTTTCTTCCGCACCATGTTGGCGCTAGACCGACCCTCTCCTTTCTCGGCATTATCCTTAGCCCGAGCTTTCTCCTAAACATCAAGAGATGCTATCAGATTTTCAACTGATATCTCCTGTCTCTTGTGTTTGAGAGTTGTGGCAAAGTTCCTCCATGAAGGGGGCAACTTAGCGATGATGCATCCAGCCACAAACTTGTCGTGTAAGGCACACTTAAGGAGCTCAAGCTCTTTCGCAATGCACTCGTATCTCATGAGCTTGTTCGACTACGTAACGGTTGTTAACCATCCCGATGTCATGGAAGTTCTCCATGATGTACGATTCATCGCTCGCATCGGTTGCACCGAACTTAGCATTCGGTGCCTCCCGTAGCTCTTTACCATATGTTATGTGCATGTACACATCACACGGACGATCAGCAAGAATGCTCGTAACGCATCCGACAAAGAGAGTATTGTTTTCCTTGAACTTGTTCTGATCTTGATCAGATATAGTTCCTTCGGGTAAACCATCGGTAACATCGAACACTTTCGGATGAGTAAGCCGAGCATGGCCTTATACTGCCATCTCTTAAAGTGCACACCGGTAAACTTATCCGGCCTCGGTGCATCGGAAAAACCAGCCATTGTTAACTCAGAAATTGCCTACAATTAGGTTTTTGGATTGTTGGATAATTAGGCACAATTTCCATGATTAATTCCAGAATATTAAGCATGACGACAAGTAACTACTAACATGTGAAACTCGAACATACTAGATGTAGTGATCAACATGAACAAGTAGCATAGCAAACAGTACAACATCCATCGCTAAACAGATCGAGATATGTCGCACGTACCGATCTGGTGGAGGTGGCGGTGGAGGTGTAGCAGATGATGTCGCAGCAGTAACGTTGTTGATGACAACGTTGTTGATGACAACGTTGTTGATGACGGGGACGACGGGTCGAAGTAGACGGCGTTGTAGACGACGGTAGGCAGCACCGCCCGACTTGGACGGAAGGCGACCCGTGATGGAGAGCTTGAGCAGTCGCGCGAGCGCTTCCAAAAACCTAATTCGCCCTCTCCCGTACAGGATCGCAAGGACGAGCGGTTTCGGAGACCTGCTCTCCCGTTCGACGATGCACGTCGGCGCGCGGGATGGAGTAGGCTACGATGGCGGCGCAAGCAGAGAGAGGTGGAAACCCTAACTCGTGTATTAGATGTGTTTCTGCGGTAGCCGGGCAGGAGATTATATAGGCTCGGGAAACCCTAGGCAACGTGGGCCACGCCCACGTCGCACGAACGTTTCGAGTCGGTTGCGCGATAGCCCACGATCCGGGAGCGACCCGAACCGACTAACCGCGACGCGTCCGTCTAGGACTCCGTTCGTTTTCCCGAGCTGCAAAAGTAAGGAAAGTCTCGGCTCGAGGCTCAATCCACTCACCACGAGCGCGGCGCGCGTCGTGACGTGTCGAGTCGAGTCGAGACGAGACGAGCGAGCGAGGAGGAGGAGGAGCGCGCGTGTAGCACTCCTATTCTCACTCACTTACTAGTGGTGGAACAACCCACCTTATAAGGTGGTCTAACTTCCTCCCAACTTTCCATGTGGGACTAAACTTCCCACCTCTTGCCACTCCCTAGTGAGCTGCCACCAACTTGGGCTCAAACTCACAAGGCTGCCACTATGTGGACTTTGAGATTTATAGGAAAAACTGAAATCTAATTTGGGCCACTAAAAATGGGTCCAATATTTCAACAGAAGGGTGGCCGAGGCGGCCAGACCACCCCTTGGCGCGGCCAAGGCCTAGCCCGCGCCAAGGGTGGGTGTGGGCCCCTCGTGGCCCCCTCCATCTCGTCTTCTGGTTCTGGGGGTCTTCAGGTGAAATATTGATTTTTCTATATTTTCCCGAAAGTTGGATTTCTGCAAAAAAACAAGACATTAGAGCAATTCCGCTGAAAACAGCGTTAGTCCGTGTTAGTTGTATTCAAAAACATACAAGATAGAGGGCAAATAACAGCAAAAGTGTTCGGGAAAATGGATACATTTTGGACGTATCACCCACACCACCCATAGACGCCGGCCAGGGCCAGGCCGCGCCTAGGGTAGGTGTCGCCGCCCTGCTGCCCAACTTCGACTCACCTCATTGACAACTGTGTATCAATGCGACAATATGAGGAGGTGGTCTTCAACTAGGCATCGCAGACGGTTTATCTATGCGACACAGTTGTCAAGGAGGAGGTCTTCAAATTGTTGCGCTTGAGGAGGAGGGGTGCTGAGAGACCAACTAATATACCCGTGTATCAATGAGGATGCATTCAGGTGAGTGTATGCGTGCGTTTTTGTTTATAGTGTGTTTTATCAAGAAAAAATGCTACACAACGTGCTAAGAGCATCTCCAGTCGCGTCCCCCAAACCGTCCCCCAAACCGCGCCGGATTGAGCGTTTGGGGGACGTGTTTTGTTCGTGCCGCCTTTGGGGGACGTCGTTCCCCAGTCGCGTCCCCCAAACGCCGCCCCCAATCAAGAATTCAAATTTTGCATTCAAAAGAGATCGTTCCCGCCGAATCGTCGCGATCAGAGTAGCGGCGATCAAAGTACTAGGCGCGCGATCATATTACAGACCATAGTGCATGCTAAATTAGAAGAAGGGGTTGATCGACGGCGACGTATCCTGAGTCGACGCAGGCCCGTCGATCACGACGACCTCGTCGCGATCTGCCTGGTGCTGTGCATACTCCGTCTCCTCCGCCGCCGTCGCGTAGGCCGACGATGGTGTAGCAGTCGAAGACGCTGCAGCCGGCTCTTGCACCGCAGTTGCTGCCGCTGCCGCTTCCTGGGCCGCCGCGTCGGCCGCTGCCATTTTGGCTTCGATGTCGTCGAGGATCTGGCCTTTGAAGAAGTTGTGTGCCGCTCGCGTCCGGGGAGACATTCCCTCTGTCGACGCTCTCAGCAGGGACATGTCGTCCCTGCGTTTCTTGAGCTCCAACTTCTCCTCTTGCCTCTTGAGCAGCTCCGCCCACCTTTCGTCGTTCTTTTTGGCGCGGGAGAGAAAGGTCGAGGAGACGTCCGCGAGGAATTTCGTGATCGACGCCTGCGTCTTCTCACCCGACGCGGCATCGGCCAAGGCGGCCTTGGCAGCCTTGTTGCCAGTAGGACGCCCTGCCGACGTTGCCGACGCCGCGTCCAGATCAATGGCATCCTTCCCCTTGGACAGCGACAGACGCGTCAACCGTCATTTCTCATTCCCTTTGAGCTTGCTATAGCAATGCATCAGCGCGAACGGCTTATGCACATCCGAGTTCCTCGCGTAAACCTCCATGGCCCTATCAAACTAGCCAAAGGAAGCGGAATCATTTCATCAAACACAATGTAGGCGCTACAGATTATGGAAGAAAGAGGCGTACCATTTGGGAGAGGTCGGCGCCGCTCTCGGCTCTGGTCAGTAATTCCTGATGGTATCCATGGAAGGAGTTCACCGACGCCTGGATGATGGCCCATCGCGTCGACATTGCCTTTTGGCTCCTCTTCATTGTCACTTTGTTGTAGTCGCCCTTGATGAGCTTGCGCTCATCGAACTCGGCCTTGATTCTCGCCCAATACTTCCCGTGTTTTTGGTTGGCGCCGATGATGGAGTCATGGCTCACCGTCGCCCACGACTCGCACAGACAAAGATCCTCCAAAGCCGTCCACTTGGGGCCTCGTGTGCCCGACGCCTTCTTCTTCTTTTTCTTCTTCACACCGTCCGCGTCGACCTCCACGAGATCATCGTCACCGGCACCCTCCTCGTCTTCTTCCTCGCCGCCCTCTTCGTCCTCGTCGTCGTCCTCGTCCTCCACCCCCTCCTCTTCATCGTCCTCCTCTTCCTCAGCACCCTCAGCACCGGCGCCGTCGAATTCGAGCGGCCCCCTGCGGCCAATGAAAGGGTCGCCGTCCGCACCGGGTCCTGGCTCGCGCTGCTCGTACGCCGGGGAGTAGAGGTTGTTGGGGTTGAAGCCGCCATGCGGCAGCGCATCCTGGTAGTGCGGCGACAAGTTAGGCGTCACGCACCCGGGAGTACCGGAGGGGGCGTCGTTGTAGAAGGCGGATGACGACGGAGAGAAGACTCCCGGAACGTACACCGGCACGTTCGTACTATATGGGCTCGCGTTGGTGGCGGCGATACACCCGGCCATTATGTGGTGGTGCTGGCGCGCCGCCAGAGCCTTCTTCTCCTGCTCCGCCGCCCTCCGCCCTTTCCGCTCCGCCGTCGACATCTTCCGGCGCAGACAGTCTTCATGCCACTGATCATCGGTCAATCCTTCCGGCCTCTTCTTCGGGGCCGGCGCCTTCCGCGGCTTCGCGAACGGCGCTTTCGCCCCATTTGTCGCATTGCCCGGTGGCTTCTTGGCCGCTTTCTTGGCCATCTTCTTGGGGGCTACCGGCGGCGTCATGGAACGGGGAGAAGGTAGCGGCGGCGGGTGGACGGCGGGAGGGAGAAACGAATCGGCGAGGGAAAGGAGAAATGAATCGGCGGCGGGGAAAGGAGAAATGAATTGGCGGCGGGGGAGGCCAGAAATGCGCGGCAGTATAGGCGCGATATGGCGGGAGGGGCGGGATTTGGCGGGAGTGGGAGACGATTTTTCACTGAGCCGCTGACGAGTCGGCCCCGCCACTCCCCGCCTCGCTTTTTGTTGTGTCCGGCGTCCTCGGTGCGTCCCCTGTGGGACGGGGACGGGCTCGGGGCGCCGGACACCGTATCGCGCCGCTGGAACGCATTTTTTGTCCGGCGCGCCCCAAATCCCTTTGGGGGACGTTTTGGGGGACGCGGCTGGAGATGCTCTAACCCAACTCATTAGGACATGTACAATGGTAGAGAAGGAATGCCTTCTCTTACCCCACCACATCAGCTAGAGAAGATATTAGACACAAGTCATACAATGCATTATCTCTTACATCCATCTCTAGCAATTAATATGAATAATTAAATTTTGGTAGGAAATTTGTTTCAAAGGGAAGACATATGATACAATGGAGAACATAGTCTTCCCTTATTTTCTAAGAGATGATCCCTTAGCTAAGGAAAGACAACATTCTCTCTTTATTCTCTCTCCTCTAACTAAGTAAAAATCTGACGTGACATCTCTACGGAAAGGCGACATCACTCCATTATACGTGCCCTTACCTTTCGAGGAATCCGGCCCAACATGCATGATCGTCGATGGAAATAGATCCTCAAATTTGTAGGATCTGGCATTTACATGGAAACTAAACAATGGAATGATCGGTGCTCCTGGCTGACCCGACATTACATGGAAACTACATACTAATGGAATGATATGAGTGCTCCTGCCTGAAAACAAAATATCTGACAGGGAGTCTTATTAGGCTATATTAGCTAATCGGTTACTGCATGGTATATTTACAGAGAGCGATTGCATGAACAGCTAGCAGTGCACCACAACGAGAACGTATATAATCTTTCCGCAAGGAAGGAAATCAATTCAATTGATATAGTACTAAACATGCAAGGCGTATTTACATCCAATTTGCTGGCAACAACATGCCCTGGCTATATGAAGCCTCAGTTCACCTGTCATTCTCGATCGACCACCACAAATTCATCACCACGACAGGCCAGCAGCTCATCAAAAGGTTCCATCTATCGGCCATGGGGACCTGCAACCAGCTCCTTCTCGCCGTCGCCGCCGTCGGTTGCGCCGCGGCGATAGCCATGCCCGGGGCGGCAGCCGAGGCCGCGCCCTTCCAGCCGATCCCGAACGTGGACGCCCCCCATATCCAGGAGCTGGGCCAGTGGGCGGTGCGGGAGCACGTGAAGCAGGCGAACGACGGGCTCACGTTCAACAAGGTGTTCGGCGGCCAGTTCGAGGTCGTCGCCGGGCTACGCTACGTGTTCGACATCGACGCTGTGGGCAGTGACGGCGTGGTCGGTGCTTATACCGCGGAGGTGTACGTGCAGGACTGGACCAACACGCGCCTTCTCGTGTCTTTCAACTGATCGAGTGGGAGCCGACACGTGCAAATCTCCTGCATGCATATGGTATTGCAAAAGAGTACCACGATCATACATGGCTGGATTGTAATGGCTTTTGGTGTACAGTAATAAACACGAGTTCGAAATATTGAAGGTGGATTTGTTTTCGTTGCATATGCGTTGCGTCTTATGCTTGAATCGATTTAATTTTTTTTCAGAACTCATATGCCTTTTATTAAGAGAAGTTGAATTACAGGCATATTGAAACCTACAAGTGGTTCAATAAACCACAATGCAGACCCCATGAGCTTCTTCATTTGATTCCCTTCTTTCATGGCTGAAATTTATATTCCCTGCAAAAAAAAATTATATTGCCGCTCGCCTTTGATCTGTCTTTGATCTCCCGATTCCTGAAGAATACTACCAAAGACGTCAAAGTTCTTGCCATGCAAGTCATCCACTACTTCGAGGCAATTCAAAACAACGTGAATTTGGCCGAGAAGAAGATCAGCAGCGGCGTCCAGAGCCTCCCTGCATGCGAGTGCCTCCAGAGTCCGATGGTGCTTGATGCCTTCATATATCATCGTCGATGCACCTAGAAAAGAACTAGCACTGGATCGGCAAACAACGACAACTACACCTCTCTCTGGTGCCCATGCCACCGCCGCATCAATTTTTACCTTGGATCGGCCTTCAGGTGGAGCAATCCGTCCCTGCTTTCTCCCAATGGTAGGAGCCCTGCCCTTCTTGTTGCTTGTCTCTACCACGCCAGCATTAAGATCAGCCAGGAATTGGTTACAAAAGCGATTGCTTTCATTGGGCTTTGATAGACCCTCCTCGCGGATAGCCTTCCTCTTGGCATGCCAAATTCCCATATTGTTACTAGCATACGAGTAAGATCCTCGACCTTCATCGTTTTGATCATGGCGAAGAGCCACGCTCTAGCCGAGGACACCGTCATCATGAAGACATGCTCAACAATGTCCGCCTCCATGAGCGCACATAGCACCTCTCCATGTTACACTCGATGAGAGAATGATGCCATGAGTCCTCTCTCCCGCGTATAAAGCATGCCGCCATTGGCGCCATGTTCCGTCAGTGACAAACGTCCCCCGGATGGCAAAGAATGATTTACAAGCCACCATAGAAATATCCATAGCCACTTCCAAGATTTTTTCATTTGCAGCCATACCCGACGATGTCGCACATTTATCTAGCAAGTCTTCTCTGGTGCCCTCCGTCGCAGCCAAATGTCAATAGCAAGACCTAACCTAGAAAATAACCGAGTGTTCAAAATGTCACCCCTAGGAATCACTCTGAACCTCCCTATAGGAAAGTGGAATTGACCTGATGATCTCTGAATCCATCGGTCAGAAGAATTCATTCAACTTCTGTATATTTCATTCTTTTGCGCCATGGTTAATGAAAACGCCTAGCAACACCGGGGCATCCAACTTCTTGACTGTAATCTGTCATAACCTTGTATCCTTGATTGCCAGATTTGAGATGGATGTGAACCCAGCTCGACAGATATAATATCACCATTTGGAAAGTAAACTGCCTTCAATACCCTAACACTCAAAGACTCGGGTACCTGTAAGAGTCGCCACGCCTACCTTGCTAGAAACACAATGTTAAGTTTGATGACGCGGAACCCTAGTCCACATGTACTCTTTGGTTGCTCCCATGAGACCCAACTCATTTTCCTCTGCCCTTCTTCCTTGCAACCCCACCAAAATTTGCGAAGTAAAGAATTGATGTATTTGCACGACTCCCTTGGTAGTTTGAAATAGGACATAGAAAATGTTGAAGTGGCTTGGGAAACCGACTTGATAAAAAAAGTGCCTCCCACTCATAGAAGTTGTTCCAACCATCCAAGAACCTTTTTCCACACTTAATGTCGAAGGTATTTAAATTTTACACTCTTATAAATGACCACATCCGACGAAATTCCTAGGTATTTCTCATTGAGAGTTTCCCTCTCAACTTGTAGTTCCTCCTTTGTCACCACTATCATAACTTCTGGGCAGCCCTTGCTAAAAAGGATCGACGACCTAGCATATTTATTCGTTGATCATGTGCATTGCATCATTTGTCCAACACACTCTTGACCTCCATAGCACCCTCTCTACTAGCTTTGAAGAACAGCAGGCTATCATCAACAAAGAGTAAGTGGTTGATTGACAGGGCCGATGTCACCACTCTTAACCCAGAAAGTGTCGACGATTAATCTCTAACTTTTAGAAGGTAGGAAAGGCCCTCTGCTGCCAACAAAAACAAGTACGAGGATGTGGGATCACCCTGACGGATCTCCCTTGAGGGATAAAACTCCTCCTATGGTGCCCCATTGAAGACCATTGAGAAGGATCTAAAGGTATAATTGCTGCCCCCCATGGGGGACTCACAGCGATCCTCGATTCTGGACCGTCGGATCTTTCCATCAGCTAATCTCGGTCGTTCATTGTTGGCTCAGAGTCTGCTAGCTAACCCCATGCAAAGGCCAATTGTTACCCGCCTCCGACTGCATGTGGGCCCCATCTTTGCTAGCCCCGCACGTCAGCCACTGCGGCTGGGATCTTTGTTGGTGTGCATTAGCGTCAGGCAGTGGATCACCACCCCGTGATACGTCTCCGACGTATCGATAATTTCTTATGTTCCATGCCACATTATTGATGATATCTACATGTTTTATATACATTATATGTCGTATTTATGCATTTTCCGGCACTAACCTATTAACGAGATGCCGAAGAGCCAGTTGCTGTTTTCTGCTGTTTTTAGTTTCAGAAATCCTAGTAAAGAAATATTCTCGGAATTGGACGAAATCAACGCCCAGGGTCCTATTTTTGCACAAATCTTCCAGAAGACCGAGGGGGAAAGGAAGTGGGGCCACGAGGCGCCGCCACACTAGGGCGGCGCGGCCCAGGTCTAGGCCGCGCGACCCTGGCGTGTGGGCCCTCGTGTGGCCCCCCGCGTTGCCCTTCCGCCTACTTAAAGCCTTCGTCGCGAAACCCCCAGTACCGAGAGCCACGATACGGAAAACCTTACCGAGACGCCGCCGCCGCCAATCCCATCTCGGGGGATTCTGGAGATCACCTCCGGCACCCTGCCGGAGAGGGGAATCATCTCCCGGAGGACTCTTCACCGCCATGGTCGCCTCCGGAGTGATGAGTGAGTAGTTCACCCCTGGACTATGGGTCCATAGCAGTAGCTAGATGGTTGTCTTCTCCTCATGTGCTTCATTGTCGGATCTTGTGAGCTGCCTAACATGATCAAGATCATCTATCCGTAATTCTATATGTTGTGTTTGTCGGGATCCGATGGATAGAGAATACTATGTTATGTTGATTATCAATCTATTACCTATGTGTTGTTTATGATCTTGCATGCTCTCCGTTATTAGTAGAGGCTCTGGCCAAGTTTTTGCTCTTAACTCCAAGAGGGAGTATTTATGCTCGATAGTGGGTTCATGCCTCCATTAAATCCGGGACGGTGACGGAAAGTTCTAAGGTTGTGGATGTGCTGTTGCCACTAGGGATAAAACATTGATGCTATGTCCGAGGATGTAGTTATTGATTACATTACGCACCATACTTAATGCAATTGTCTGTTGTTTTGCAACTTAATACTGGAAGGGGTTCGGATGATAACCTGAAGGTGGACTTTTTAGGCATAGATACATGCTGGATAGCGGTCTATGTACTTTGTCGTAATGCCCAATTAAATCTCACAATATTCATCATGTCATGTATGTGCATTGTCATGTCCTCTCTATTTTTCAATTGCCCGACTGTAATTTGTTCACCCAACATGCTATTTATCTTATGGGAGAGACACCTCTAGTGAACTGTGGACCCCGGTCCATTCTTTTACATCGAATACAATCTACCGCAATACTTGTTCTACTATTTTCTGCAAACAATCATCATCCACACTATACATCTAATCCTTTGTTACAGCAAGCCGGTGAGATTGACAACCTCACTGTTTCGTTGGGGCAAAGTACTTTGGTTGTGTTGTGCAGGTTCCACATTGGCGCCGAAATCCCTGGTGTTGCGCCGCACTACATCCCGCCGCCATCAACCTTCAACGTGCTTCTTGGCTCCTCCTGGTTCGATAAACCTTGGTTTCTTTCTAGGGAAAACTTGCTGCTGTGCGCATCATACCTTCCTCTTGGGGTTCCCAACGAACGTGTGAGTTACACGCCATCAAGCTCTTTTTCTGACGCCGTTGCCGGGGAGATCAAGACACGCTGCAAGGGGAGTCTCCACAATCCAATCTCTTTACTTTGTTTTTGTCTTGCTTTATTTTATTTACTACTTTGTTTGCTGCATTATATAAAAACACAAAAAAATTAGTTACTTGCATTTATTTTATCTAGTTTGCTTTATTTACTACTGCTAAAATGGCCACTCCTGAAAATACTAAGTTGTGTGACTTCACAACCACAAATAATAATGATTTCTTGTGCACACCTATTGCTCCACCTGCTACTACAGCAGAATTCTTTGAAATTAAACCTGCTTTACTGAATCTTGTTATGAGAGAGCAATTTTCTGGTATTAGTTCTGATGATGCTGCTGCCCATGTCAATAATTTTGTTGAATTGTGTGAAATGCAAAAGTATAAAGATGTAGATGGTGACATTATAAAATTAAAATTGTTTCCTTTCTCATTACGAGCAAGAGCTAAAGATTGGTTTCTATCTCTGCCTAAGAATAGTATTGATTCATGGACTAAATGCAAGGATGCTTTTATTGGTAGATATTATCCCCCTGCTAAAATTATATCTTTGAGGAGTAACATAATGAATTTTAAACAATTGGATAATGAGCATGTTGCACAAGCCTGGGAAAGAATGAAATCTTTGGTTAAAAATTGCTCAACCCATGGACTGACTACTTGGATGATCATCCAAACCTTTTATGCAGGACTGAACTTTTCTTCGCGGAACCTATTGGATTCAGCTGCTGGAGGTACCTTTATGTCCATCACTCTTGGTGAAGCAACAAAGCTCCTTGATAATATGATGATTAATTACTCTGAATGGCACACGGAAAGAGCTCCACAAGGTAAGAAGGTAAATTCTGTCGAAGAATCCTCTTCCTTGAGTGATAAGATTGATGCTATTATGTCTATGCTTGTGAATGATAGGACTAATGTTGATCCTAATAATGTTCCGTTAGCTTCATTGGTAGCTCAAAATTCTAGGCCATATCCTGCTAATGGTAACTCTTATGGTAGATATGTTTCACCTAATGAGGAAAAGATGTTAGAAATTGAAAGATCCACCAAGAGCTTTATGCAATCACAATATGAGCAAAACAAATTGTTTACTAAAACTACGAATGAACAATCTACCTTGTTGAAGAATATAGGAAATCAACTTGAAAATCTGAATATGGAGATTTCTGGGTTGCAAACTAAACTTGCAAATGCTGAAAACCGAATCTCATACATGTCTGCGTCACAATCTTTTTTAATTAATAAAATGGCTGCTAAATCTGAGGATATTGAAAATAAAATTGTTACTACAGCAAATGCCATCCAAGTTAGAATTAATGAGAATATAAGATTGATGGCCGAATTGCATGGTAGGTGGGAAAGAGAAGAAAATGAAAAACTAGCTAAAGAGAATAATATAGCTAAAGTTTGGACTATTACCACCACTAGTAATGTTAATGATTCACATGTTGCTGCACCTCCTACTATCAATGGTAAAATAATTGGGGTTGGCAATGTTACTACTCCTAGTGCAAAGCGTGCAAAATTGCCTGAAACTGCTAAAACTGCTGAAACTGCCTGTGATAAAACTGCTGAATTTTTTTCCAACATTGGGGATGATGATCCCATTGCTTTAGATTATAATGGTTTGGATTTTGATGATTGCCACATCTCTGAAGTTATAAAGTTCTTACAAAAACTTGCTAAGAGTCCCAATGCTAGTGCTATAAACTTGGCTTTCACAAAACATATTACAAATGCTCTCATAAAAGCTAGAGAAGAGAAACTAAAACTTGAAACTTCTATTCCTAGAAAGCTAGAGGATGGTTGGGAGCCCATCATTAAGATGAAGGTCAATAACTTTGATTGTAATGCTTTATGTGATCTTGGTGCAAGTATTTCCGTTATGCCTAAGAAAATCTATAATATGCTTGACTTGCCACCATTGAAGAATTGTTATTTGGATGTTAATCTTGTTGATAATGCTATAAAGAAACCTTTGGGGAGAGTTGATAATGTTCGCATTACCGTTAACAATAACCTTGTCCCCGTTGATTTTGTTGTCTTGGATATTGAATGCAATGCATCTTATCCCATTATATTGGGAAGACCTTTTCTTCGAACTATTGGTGCTACCATTGATATGAAGGAAGGTAATATTAAATATCAATTTTCTCTTAAGAAAGGTATGGAACACTTCCCTAGAAAGAGAATGAAGTTACCTTTTGATTCTATTATTAGAACAAACTAGAACAGTGGCCCTCGCAAATGCGAGGGAAATATTCAAATATGTTTGATAAAGTATATATACAAATATGAATACCTACAATAGAAAATCAATGCGAGGGTGCAAAACTTTGTTTTCATGTACTTGAACTGAATGCAAAATTTTGATATGCTTAGCATCTTACAATTTGTAAATGAATTATTTTTGTACTTCGTATGAGTGTAGTTGTTTCCGACACCGTGTGTGTTGGTTTGAGATTCGGATAAAAGGAGTAGAAAGATAGTTCGCTACTTCTTCATCTACCACACCGAGCGGGAATCTCGAAGAATAAATTGACGATAGCGGAACACCCACACACCCATGCGTGTGCGTATAAAATCCCAATTTGCAATCCCTTGGGTTCCCCAAATTTATCAGCTTAGCTTTGAACCATGTCTAATTAAACTTTAGTGCAAGCACTTAGTTAAGTTGGAATATACTTCCAAATCTTATTGAACTCGATAACTGTACTCCCTCCATTAAGGGCAGATTTTTTTTTTGATTTTTCACTTTTGATTGTCGACTTGCCGATAAATTTTAATATGTAAACTGGAATATTTTTTCTTATCATATACCTGCTTCGTGTTCTGGTTTTATTCAAAATCAAACTTTGCAAAATTTGTTAAAATCTATAGGAATAAATATCAATATCAATACTACCAAAAGTAGATAATATCAAAGCTCAATAGTGATAATTCTAATACCACAACTGTAAATGTAGATATTTTTGCTAAAATATCTGATTAAAATTTAATTTTTTTGACTTTAAATAAAATCAGAATGTGAAATAAAAAAACAGAGGCAATATAACAGCTTTGAAATATGATTGTTAGATCTAATGATTGTATCTATGAATTATAGGAAGTAATAGCCATATAACTATCTAAATTGTCACGGACGATTTTCAGCTGGACTCCTATATTTGGTGGTAGCCCATTTCTTTTTGTATGTTTAATGAAAATAAATCCTACATTTAATGATACGCTGATCTAGTTCGAAATAAAATTGTTGGTCGTGCTGAGCTATGTCTTTCAGGCTCGATCAATTTGGCCATGTCAAAAAACTGCCAACGCGAACAGCTTTAACTTATGAACAATGGTACCATTAGCTAGCTAGGTTTTATAACGCCGGATCCCCGATTAGCTAGTTAGCTAGCTAGCTATACCTTCCAGACTCGATCTATTCTGTCATGTTCAAAAACAGGCAACGTTTTTAACAAAATTGGGTCCTTTTTATATGTCTACAAATTTTCCATTAAATTCTAATCTTTTTCGTAATAAATAGTCTTTTTTTCCTGTAGTGCTTAGATGTCATGATTTATTTTTGGCATCATCCGGTCAGATGTACATGTGCGTGGGTCTCCTAGCATCGCACGTCGTAAAAGGAAAAATCTGTTTAAACAAACCTTTCTTTTATCTGCCACGTTAGTTTAAACAATTACGTACCTCATCGTACATGCACTTCTTGTGTATTTTTTCTTTGACACGTAAACATAAGTCTAGATAGTTGTTTTGGCTGAAAATAAAAGTTACACAATAGCTCGCTAAATCTTAACCGTAAATTACATATCTGATAGCCAAAATTAATTTAAATGATGTGAATTAACATGGTGTCTCCGTTAAACATCCGTATTTTGCTTCGAATAGGCGCGACAATAGTCTTCTGTTTTTACCTGACCTTGGTGCACGTATAGCATCTAGACTCTATTTCTCAACGTACAACAGAAACCGGACTCTTTCGTTGAGGTCACATTTGTTCCGTTACAAAACATACTTCTTATGCATATATTATAAATCTCCGGTTCCGGAAAATTTGAATTAGCACGATAATGGTTTTATGTTTTTCTATTCCTACTTTTTTTAGGAATCTATGTATCTATGTATTCCTACGGGAAAATTCAATTCACACGACCGTATGTATGATTATATATTTTGTTCTTGAGAATCAAATATGTTCTAATTAAGTGGCAATATATACGTGTTCTAGAAATGTTAAATATTCTCTCTGTACTCGTTGAAGTCATTCCACATGGTATGCCACTTATATATGGTGCATGCAGCGCTTTAGGCTGATACGTTTTTCAGTCTTTCACGCATGAATACGTGGGATCCTGATCTGATATGGTGATAGAAAAAAGAAACATAGAGTTGCCCTTTTTCTTATTGGAGACGGAGCTGGCCCTTTTCTTTACTGGTTAATGGTTAAGGCGAGAGACTCCTCCGTATCTTTTCAGGTGTATGTGTTTTGTAACGTGAGATAGTTTACGGTTTACGTAACTTTGAGTTGACATTTAATCTCATCCGTTACTACTAAAATCAACGAAGCCAGTAATTTTAGCTTATGTGGATTAACCTGGTGTCTCCGTTAAAACACCCTTATTTTGCTTTTAGTATATAATAGATTATGATGTTGATGCTTCGCCTCTTGATAATACTTGATATACACTTTGTGCGCCTAGCTGAAAGGCGTTAAAGAAAAGCGCTTATGGAAGATAATCCATGTTTTTACTACAGTATTTTTGTTTTATATTTGAGTCTTGGAAGTTGTTTACTACTGTAGCAACCTCTCCTTATCTTAGTTTTGTGCATTGTTGTACCAAGTAAAGTCGTTGATAGTAAGGTTCATACTAGATTTGGATTACTGCGCAGTAACAGATTTCTTTACTGTCACGAATTTCGACATGCCCCTCTGTAGGTAGCTCAGAAAAATATGCCAATTTACGTGCGTGATCCTCAGATATGTACGCAACTTTCATTCAATTTGGGCATTTTCATTTGAGCAAGTCTGGTGCCTCGATAAAATCCATCTTTACGGAATGTTCTGTTTTGACAGATTCTGCCTTTTATTTCGCATTGCCTCTTTTGCTATGTTGGATGAATTTCTTTGTTCCATTAATGTCCAGTAGCTTTATGCAATGTCCAGAAGTGTTAAGAATGATTGTGTCACCTCTGAACATGTTAATTTTTATTGTGCACTAACCCTCTAATGAGTTGTTTCGAGTTTGGTGTGGAGGAAGTTTTGAAGGATTAAGAGAGGAAAATGATGCAATATGATCAAGGAGAGTGAAAGCTCTAAGCTTGGGGATGCCCCGGTGGTTCACCCCTGCATATTTTAAGAAGACTCAAGCGTCTAAGCTTGGGGATGCCTAAGGCATCCCCTTCTTCATCGACAACATTATCAGGTTCCTCCCCTGAAATTATATTTTTATTCCATCACATCTTATGTACTTTGCTTTGAGCGTCGGTTTGTTTTTGTTTTTGTTTTGTTTGAATAAAATGGATCCTAGCATTCATTGTGTGGGAGAGAGACACGCTCCTCTGTTGCATATGGACTAATATGTCCTTAGGCTTTACTCATAGTATTCATGGCGAAGGTTGAATCTTCTTCGTTAAATTGTTATATGGTTGGAAACGGGAAATGCTACATGTAGTAATTCTAAAATATCTTGAATAATTTGATACTTGGCAATTGTTGTGCTCATGTTTAAGCTCTTGCATCATATACTTTGCACCCATTAATGAAGAAACACCTAGAGCTTGCTAAATTTGGTTTGCATATTTGGTCTCTCTAAAGTCTAGATAATTTCTAGTATTGAGTTTGAACAACAAGGAAGACGGTGTAGAATCTTATAATATTTACAATATGTCTTTTATGTGAGTTTTGCTGCACCGGTTCATCCTTGTGTTTGTTTCAAATAACCTTGCTAGCCTAAACCTTGTATCGAGAGGGAATACTTCTCATGCATCCAAAATCCTTGAGCCAACCACTATGCCATTTGTGTCCACCATACCTACCTACTACATGGTATTTCTCCGCCATTCCAAAGTAAATTGCTTGAGTGCTACCTTTAAAATTTCCATTCTTTACCTTTGCAATATATAGCTCATGGGACAAATAGCTTAAAAACTATTGTGGTATTGAATATGTACTTATGCACTTTATCTCTTATTAAGTTGCTTGTTGTGCGATAACCATGTTCCTGGGGACGCCATCAACTACTCTTTGTTGAATATCATGTGAGTTGCTATGCATGTCCGTCTTGTCCGAAGTAAGAGAGATCTACCACTTTAATGGTTAGAGCATGCATATTGTTAGAGAAGAACATTGGGCCGCTAACTAAAGCCATGAATCATGGTGGAAGTTTCAGTTTTGGACATATATCCTCAATCTCATATGAGAACACTAATTGTTGCTACATGCTTATGCATTAAAGAGGGGTCCATTATCTGTTGTCCATGTTGTCCCGGTATGGATGTCTAAGTTGAGAATAATCAAAAGCGAGAAATCCAAAATGCGAGCTTTCTCCTTAGACCTTTGTACGGGCGGCATGGAGGTACCCCTTTGTGACACTTGGTTAAAACATGTGTATTGCGATGATCCGGTAGTCCAAGCTAATTAGGACAAGGTGCGGGCACTATTAGTATACTATGCATGAGGCTTGCAACTTGTAAGATATAATTTACATAATACATATGCTTTATTACTACCGTTGACAAAATTGTTTCTTGTTTTCAAAATAAAAGCTCTAGCACAAATATAGCGATCGATGCTTTCCTCTGCGAAGGACCTTTCTTTTACTTTTATGTTGAGTCAGTTCACCTAATTCTCTCCACCTCAAGAAGCAAACACTTGTGTGAACTGTGCATTGATTCTTACATACTTGCATATTGCATTTGTTATATTACTCTATGTTGACAATTATCCATGAGATATACATGTTATAAGTTGAAAGCAACCGCTGAAACTTAATCTTCCTTTGTGTTGCTTCAATACCTTTACTTTGATTTATTGCTTTATGAGTTAACTCTTATGCAAGACTTATTGATGCTTGTCTTGAAGTGTTATTCATGAAAAGTCTTTGCTTTATGATTCATTTGTTTACTCATGTCATTACCATTGTTTTGATCGCTGCATTCATTACATATGTTTACAATAGTATGATCAAGGTTATGATGGCATGTCACTCCAGAAATTATCTTTGTTATCGTTTACCGCTCGGGACGAGCAGGAACTAAGCTTGGGGATGCTGATACGTCTCCGACGTATCGATAATTTCTTATGTTCCATGCCACATTATTGATGATATCTACATGTTTTATACACATTATATGTCGTATTTATGCATTTTCCGGCACTAACCTATTAACGAGATGCCGAAGAGCCAGTTGATGTTTTCTGCTGTTTTTGGTTTCAGAAATCCTAGTAAAGAAATATTCTCGGAATTGGACAAAATCAACGCCCAGGGTCCTATTTTTGCACGAAGCTTCCAGAAGACCGAGGGGGAAAGGAAGTGGGGCCACGAGGCGCCGCCACACTAGGGCGGCGCGGCCCAGGTCTAGGCCGCGCGGCCCTGGCGTGTGGGGCCCTCGTGTGGCCCCCCGCGTTGCCCTTCCGCCTACTTAAAGCCTTCGTCGCGAAACCCCCACGATACGGAAAACCTTACTGAGACGCCGCCGCCGCCAATCCCATCTCGGGGGATTCTGGAGATCACCTCCGGCACCCTGCCGGAGAGGGGAATCATCTCCCGGAGGACTCTTCACCGCCACGGTCGCCTCCGGAGTGATGAGTGAGTAGTTCACCCCTGGACTATGGGTCCATAGCAGTAGCTAGATGGTTGTCTTCTCCTCATGTGCTTCATTGTCGGATCTTGTGAGCTGCCTAACATGATCAAGATCATCTATCTGTAATTCTATATGTTGTGTTTGTCGGGATCCGATGGATAGAGAATACTATGTTATGTTGATTATCAATCTATTACCTATGTGTTGTTTATGATCTTGCATGCTTTCCGTTATTAGTAGAGGCTCTGCCAAGTTTTTGCTCTTAACTCCAAGAGGGAGTATTTATGCTCGATAGTGGGTTCATGCCTCCATTAAATCTGGGACAGTGACAGAAAGTTCTAAGGTTGTGGATGTGCTGTTGCCATTAGGGATAAAACATTGATGCTATGTCCGAGGATGTAGTTATTGATTACATTACGCACCATACTTAATGCAATTGTCTGTTGTTTTGCAACTTAATACTGGAAGGGGTTCGGATGATAGCCTGAAGGTGGACTTTTTAGGCATAGATGCATGCTGGATAGCGGTCTATGTACTTTGTCGTAATGCCCAATTAAATCTCACAATATTCATCATGTCATGTATGTGCATTGTCATGCCCTCTCTATTTGTCAATTGCCCGATCGTAATTTGTTCACCCAACATGCTATTTATCTTATGGGAGAGACACCTCTAGTGAACTGTGGACCCCGGTCCATTCTTTTACATCGAATACAATCTACTTGCAATACTTGTTCTACTATTTTCTGCAAACAATCATCATCCACACTATACATCTAATCCTTTGTTACAGCAAGCCGGTGAGATTGACAACCTCACTGTTTCGTTGGGGCAAAGTACTTTGGTTGTGTTGTGCAGGTTCCACGTTGGCGCCGGAATCCCTGGTGTTGCGCCGCACTACATCCCGCCGCCATCAACCTTCAACGTGCTTCTTGGCTCCTCCTGGTTCGATAAACCTTGGTTTCTTTCTGAGGGAAAACTTGCTGTTGTGCGCATCATACCTTCCTCTTGGGGTTCCCAACGAACGTGTGAGTTACACGCCATCACCCCGCAGGGGTATTTTTGGTATTTTAGCGGTGTGGGTATAAAAGGCATCATCCCACGGAGGAACCCTAGCCCACTTTCCCCCCCCAACCCCGGCGATGGCGGCGACTACGGTGGCGAGCGCGTTGCAGACGAACCTCCTCCGATCTGCAGCACGACCAGCTGGCGGGACCAAGATTGGAAGGCTCCACCGGCGCGGGAACGCGAGGGTGCCGTCGTTGGGAGGATCAGACGGTGGAGCTCCGCCCGTCCTGCAGGTCGTCGACGATTTGTGCTGGCGAGGTAATCCCACACCCTCCCTTTCCAGCGCTTCTCGTCGCTATCTTCCTGGTCACCACGGCGGTCGTGGCGGCGGTCGGGCAGCATGGCGCGCGGCGGCGCGCAGCATGGTGGGCGGAGCCAGGACGGCTTGGTGCTTGCTGCCAGGATCGCAGTTTCGTGCCTTGCTGGTCCGGCTCTTGGCTAGATGGATTAGCTACCTAGCTCCATTATCTAGATCCGTGGCTTGCTGTTTGATTTTTTTTTCGTAGCACAGTGTCAGATTCTTGCTAGATTAATTTGCTAGCTACCTCCATTCTCTAGATCCATGGCTGATTTCTTTGGTAGCACATGCTCAAGTTCTTGACTAAATTAGCTTGCCGTGTGCTTTTTTATAATACAAGGTCAGACTCTTAGCTATATTGATTATCTAGATCTGTGGCTCTGTGGTTTTTTTTATAGCGCATGCTCAAGTTCTTTGCTAGATTGGTCTAATTTCACTCTATATTATGGACAGGTGTCAGAGAAGACACGTGATTTGAAGTTGATGTTTGGCACGATGGCATCGACGCGTGAGGTGATTTTTGTCCTTAAATTATAATGTGTTTGGCCAGAGTATCTTGATCTGCATTCACTGGTTTTGTCTTGATCATTTTGTACAATCACAGGTGTACTCATGGATGTACAGAATTGCTACTGATGAAGGTAATCAGGTATTTATTACTTATAGCTTTAGCCAATGCAAGCAGATTAGTGGATATTAGAGAAATGGGAGGGCAATACTATTTATTGGCCCCAAATGGTGTAATTTCCACAACATCTTTGCACGTAGTGGTTTGCCAAAAATTAATCCCCAAACCTTCTCATTCTGTCTGTTGTCATCAAATAAGTGCATGTGTGTTCTAGCTCATCACATGTTAGATGATCTGTTATGTGCCTTTTTCCAAACATCTATTTTTTCTTTCTTTTATCTATACCTACAAGGTGTTGGACGAAAATCCAAGCAGACTACATGGGAAAATGAATTCCATTATTGGTCTGATGTCTACTCACTGATTTGTTTTTTTTCCAAAATTTAGCTCTGCTGCTTATTTGATTTTACCTGCTGTTTTTTGGTGGGTATATTCTAAAGAAAGAAGATGAAATTTAATAGAAGAATGGGTCAATATCCTGATGCTCAAGCAGGTAATAGTTGGACCCTTTTTTAGTTTCAGCCATAGCACAACTTAGGGATCGATCTTTCTCTTTGCCCCTCCCATGTTTTGTTTTCATGCATTGCAGATTCAGGTCAGGGTCGCTATTGTTAGGAAGCAAAGGGATCAACCTGCATTAGGTTTGTCCAGAATATGTAGATGTGAGATTCTTCTCAAAAGGTGGAAATATATTATTATTTTAATTGTCTCATTTCTAAATTATGCAGTTAATCAGTTGTTCACGTGCATGCATAAAGCCAAGTTATACGTGAGTATGTTGTTATGATCACCGGTATTTACTTGTTCTCCTGCCCATGTCAATATTGTGCTACTGGTCGTATTCTTTTCCATCTCGAGAGACCTATGAATGTTTGCTACCTCAAGCCTCTTTGGTGTAGTTGTTATTGTTCATTTTTATATTTAGTATTTTACATGATCCGCATGAGCTAATAGCACTAGTGGAAAATGGTGCTTTTGCACCGATTGGTAAGGGCCATATGCACCGGATGCCCAACCGGTGCAAAGCATCCGGTGCAAAAGGCCCCCCCTTTTGCACCGGTTCAGTTGCGAACCGGTGCTAAAGGGGCACCACGTGGCGGTTGTCGGGCGCCCGAGCGAGAGGACCTTTAGCACCGGTTCGTATTACAAACCGGTGCTAAAGGGTCTGCCGCGGCAGGAAAATGTCCCAAAACGCTGCCGCGGTAGAACCCCGCTACCGTAAAAAAAATTCGAATTTTTTTTCACTCCCTCTTTTTTCCTTTTTTTCAGAATTTCTATTATTTTAGTTATTTCACAAGTTTAGTATCTAACTACCCTTATCTCTAGTCTAATTTCTTACTCGTGCTTAGACTTCCCGCTCGGTCATCCATCCTCCCACTACTCTAGCACTAGCACGCTTAACTTCCAAGTTCCTTTCCATCCCGTATCCAAGTGCTTCGCGCGCATGTATGTGATAGTAGTATCATATCAATCCTATTAACATATCGGTAGATGTCATATTTCTTTATTGTTCGAATTTCAAATAATTATTTTAATAAACAAAAGTAATGATATAATAATAATCTAGACTAAATAAATAAACATTAACTTTATAATTTGTATTATTTTTAATTATTTTTCATTATTTTTAATTTTTTAATTTTTTTTGCCAAACCTAAAACCTGAAATTTTGAAAAACTTATAATTTTCAGAGTGTAATCTTTATGCAGGATGCAATTATTAATTTTAATTTTGAAAAATAAAAAAATATATAAAATCCTAAATTTCTAGAAAAAACTAAAATCTTCCTGCTTTCATATTTTCATTTGGAATTTTGAGAATCTAAAAATTGGCTAACCGGGTAAACCCTGGTGAATTCGGATGTAACTTTTTCCCACGATGATTTTGATATATTATACGTTTTTTTCGATGCCGTATGCTTTACCATTCTTCAAACTTTTTTTGAAAAAAAAATTGAAATTCAAATTTGTTAATTTTCCCTAATAGTAGGTTGTGTAACATACAGGAATCTCAAAAGATTTTAATTTTTTGAATTTTCTATCATTTTCTTTTCTATTTTACAGTGTTAAAAAAGGCGATCCACGGGGGGGGGGGGTGGAGGTGCGTGGGGAGCAGAAAAACCTTTTGCACCGGTTCGTAACACGAACCGGTGCTAATGCCCCCTGGACGTCCAGACCGCACGAACCGGTGCTAATGACCCCTTTAGTACCGGTTCGTGCCAAATCCGGTGCAAAAGCTCTTTCGAGGACAGGAGCTGCTTTGGATGGTTTATCAAACCATTGCTCTTCGTTCTATAAATTCATATTGTTCCCGGCAATGACACCTTTCATCTATGTTTGCTTTAGTGACTTCAGAAAATAGAATCTGAATTTGTTAATTATTTAAACTTGGCCAGTGAATAGATTGAGCTTTTTATTTCCTACCTTGGTAGTTTTTGTTGTGTACACGACATTTTTTGTCAGTGATACTGTACCTATTTCTTTGCTTTTTGAAGGAACACTTCTCATCTGCTAAAGTAAATATCCCAGCAGGCTGGATAACGGGTCTTTTACTTTTGTACTCACCGCACGCTTGCCGCTGGAGAAGGCACATGAGGGTATTGTGCCTGAGGCGTTTGGTGTTGCTCTCGTGGGTATTGCGGTGGCAATGTCAAGGCATCTCACCACATCCAGACAACAGCCTTGAGGCATAGTAAGATCATTCCATTCGGCACCAATCTGTCTATTTGGTTTTTTCTACTACTAGCATAATATCTACTACCTCTGGCCAGATTTAATCGATGCAGCTCTACCTACACATACAGGCTAATCTTGCTTCAACTCCGCGTCAATTTTTCCTGACCGTGGGAGTACTATATTATTTTTATAAAATCAAATTATTGATGTAATTGTTGCCATATATCCCGGCATATGTAAATTTTCCGTCTTCTCTTGTATGAATGGTGTTCCTATTTGCTCCGTGTAACTGAACATCTTGCGTCATAAATATTGTTGCAACAATGGTTTTCCTTTTCTCACTGCGTAGTCTATAATTGTACACTGCAGTACAATGCCATTAAATTTTATTATCATATTTAGGTTTCTGATCCCGTGGGGGTGCACCAATTATTCTAGCTCCAAATAAATTTGATGCTGATGTGATGTGATATATGTCTGAATTCTCCTTCTCGTAATATTTATAATATATACCTATAAGGTTTACTTTTTAGTTTTAGAATTTCTGGGCTATGATCGTGGATTTCGGATTGCTAATTACGCAATCGTTCCATTTTTGCAGCGTTGTATTGGGAGTTGGAAGGAATTGCAGATGAGACTACATACATGTGCGACCTAACCGACTTGGATTTCGTTGTTACCATGATCCACTGGATGTCACCACTGCTGGCTGGACCTTCTGGTGTTTGATAATCTAGCCCTATTTTTTAATATCGGCTAATAAAATGTGAGCTAAAAAAAATCCGTCAAAATGTTTCAAATAAAATTAACTTTGGGGGTTGATAATTTTATACATTTACCGTTGATCACTCAAGTACGGAGGGCTAATTATTCAAATAGAGATGGTTGGTAACTTTTAGTCCGAAAAAAAATGTTATCGAAACATATTAACATGGGTGCTAGTTTTGAAGATCTCGTCGTGTGAAAACGTATCTTAAATTGAATTTGTAATTTGGGAGATAAAACATTTTGCATTTTAGAATTGAGAAAGATTCTTCTGACATCATTCTTTTTGTCTTGTAGCAAATGCATGCAACAATTTTCATAAATAGCAATTTTCGTCAAACAACTACTAGAAAAGGAAATATTGGCTAATAACATGTGATTTAAAAAATCCATCAAAAAATTAACTTTGGGGGTTGATAATTTCATACATTTACCGTTGATCACTCAAGTACGGAGGGTTGATTATTCGAATAGAGAGGGTTGGTAACTTTTAGCCAAAAAAAAAGTTTGTCGAAACATATTAACATGGGTGCTAGTTTTGAAGATCTCGTCAAGACGAGTTCATTAGTGAAAATGTATCTTAAATTGAAGTTGTCATTTATGAGATAAAACATTTTAAATTTTACAATTAAGAAATATTCTCGTTGACATCATTATTTTTGTCTCGTAGCAAATGCGTGCAACATTTTCCATAAATAGAAAATTTCGTCAAAAAACTACTAGAAAAGGAAATATCCGCTAATAAAATGTGAGCTAAAAAATCCATCCAAATGTTTCAAATAAAATTAACTTTGGGGTTGATAATTTTATACATTTACCCTTGATCACTCAAGTACGGAGGGTTGATTATTCAAATAGATAGGGTTGATAATTTTTAGCCCGAAAAAATGTTATCGAAACATATTAACGTAGGTGCTAGTTTTGAAGATCTCGTTGAGACAAGTTCATTTGTGAAAACATATCTTAAATTAAAGTTGTCATTTGGAAGATAAAACATTTTGCATTTTAGAATTAAGAAAGATTCTCGCTAACATCATTCTTTTTTGTCTTGTAGCAAATGCATGCAACATTTTCCATAAATAGCAAATTTCGTCAAACAACTACTAGAAACGAAAATACCGGCTAATAACATGTGAGTTAAAAAACCCATCAAAAAAATAACTTTGAAGATTGATAATTTTATACATTTACCGTTGACACTCACGTACGGAGGGTTGATAAGTTTTAGCCAAAAAAAAGTTTGTCAAAACATATTAACATGGGTGCTAGTTTTGAAGATCTCGTCGAGATAGATTTATTGTTGAAAGCGAATCTTAAATCGAAGCGTTCATTTGAAAGATAAATCATTTTTAACAATGGTTTCTGCTACATACATTCGATGGGTGACCGTAAATTTGCATGCGGTGATTAGCCACGCTAATTAGAAATACATGCAAGCCAGCCAGGAAAAAAGAATGAATGAGGAATCTTTCTTCACGTGACGTGAGGAGAGAGAAGAAAATATGGTCCATCCCATGCATGCCTTTTACTTATTGCCATGCTAATTTGCATGTATGATTATGAACATTAATTACACGAAAGGGGAGAAATGCACTATCTGAAAACAACCTGTCGGAAAGTGACCGCTTAGACGTTCGACCGCCAGCTAGGGTCGCCCACAAGTACTAGTAGTATTTATAGAAGGCTGGCCGTGGGGTACCTAGTGTTGATATTTACATTTAAGTTGGCACTACTAAAAATTGATACCTTCCGTCGGTGGGGTACCGGTGCCATTCTCCATAGGCCTTGGCCCATGGATCTGGTAGCTTTAATCTTCATCCACTATTTCAATAATGTAATGTCAACTCTTTGAAATCATGACAGCCACTAGCTAAACGGTTACTTCCTTCCTTCACAATTATCTCGTGTTCTGAATTTAATTAAAATCAAAATTTGTAAAATTTGATTAAAAATAGAAGAAAGAAAATCAGCATTTATGATATCAAACGTGTATAATTTAAAAATATACTATATGATGATTATATTACAATAAATTTTATTTTAGGTATTGATGTATTTTCCTAAAACATTTGGTCGTTTACAAAGTTTAATTTTGACTAAACCTAAAACATGAGGTAATTATGATCGGAGGGAGTACATTTCCGCCTCTAATAAGAACGGGTTTTATCAAAAAATAAGACATGGTTTTAGTTTACTTGGAAGAGAGATAAATGCAATGGTTGTCCTTTTCTTTAATTGAGTTTGGACGTGGTGTAGTTTACATTACAACCAATAGGAGTAACATGCAGAGACCAATTGATTAAGCTCCACCTCATTACTTACCATGCGATTGTATCTGGAGTGGATACTCGATGTACCCAACTTGGATGCGACTAACAACTAAGTATTTACTTTCATAATGCTAATTGGATTTTCAATACTCTCTCCGTCCCGGTTATGCTATAAAAAATATATCATTATAAAGTACAACATCTGAACTTTTTAATGATATATATTTTGTAGTATATACCTTATATTACGTTGGTTTTTCACCTCATGTTGCCTTGTGTTGCCTAGCTAAAAATTATGTTACTTATGTTTGTTTGCATGCACATTATAATTTCTCCCTCCGATTAATACATCTATATTAGATGGAGTATTAGAAGAACATCCAAATTGTATGTATTTCGCGTTGCATGCAAGTGTTTGGTAGTTTTTAAACATACATACATAATACTATATATTAAAGCTAAAGGGATTTGCTTGCACCACATTGCTCCATGTGCTTGCACTGTTGATGTTCATTTTCCTCTAATCAAAGTTCACCACGTGGACTACCACAATGTGGTTTCCTTTTTCTTTTTTTCCTTCTTTGAGACACTAGAATTCTAATTTTAGATGCAAAATATTTTCTTCCATTATTACTATATATAAAGGCCAACGACCTTTGCTGATCCCTTGTTGCTTTCATCACTGTTAACATGCATGAACAGTGCACATGAACACCGCAGCATTTTTTCTTTTTCGGATTTTAAAAATTCCTCATACTATTTTTCAAAGAATTTGATGGTAATTTCTCACATTAGATCATCGGTTTTCGTAGTAATTTATCATGCTAGCAATATTTAAATACTTTGACAGGAGATAGTCGGTTAAATTTTTTTGCTTTTGTAATAATTTACCGTGTTAAAGCTAAAGGGATTTGCTTGCACCACATTGCTCCATGTGCATGCACTGTTGATGTTCATTTTCCTCTAATCAAAGTTCACCACGTGGACTACCACAATGTGGTTTCCTTTTTCTTTTTTTCCTTCTTTGAGACACTAGAATTCTAATTTTAGATGCAAAATATTTTCTTCCATTATTACTATATATAAAGGCCAACGACCTTTGCTGCTCCCTTGTTGCTTCCATCACTGTTAACGTGCATGAACAGTGCACATGAACACTGCAGCATTTTTTCTTTTTCGGATTTTAAAAATTCCTCATACTTTTTTTCAAAGAATTTGATGGTAATTTCTCACATTAGATCATCGGTTTTCGTAGTAATTTATCATGCTAGCAATATTTAAATACTTTGACAAGAGATAGTCGGTTAAAATTGTTAGCTTTTGTAATAATTTACCGTGTTAACAATATATCACTTATTTTTTGCAAGGCGGTAACTGCCTATAATTTCCAAAACAATTTCTCAGTGCAACTCATAAACGTCAACAGTAATTTTCCGGTGTCAACTATGAAATAGATCATTAATTTTGGCAGTAATTTTTTGCAAGGCGGCAACTACCTATATTTTTCTAGAAAGCAATTTCCCAGTAGATATCTTGAGCATTGTTAACTATGAAACACGCTGCTAACTACCTACTAATAATTATTTATGGCCGCATATTTCTCCACCGTCATTTTGCAACGACGCATAAGGGTAATAGTTTTTACACGAACCTTCAGCCTCAACCGTGGTTCTGGATAGTAATTATCGGCCGATATTTTCTTAGTGCTGTATAATTCTTGAACGGTGATTCAAAGTAAAATCCAACATCCGCCCCCTCTTTTACTCAGGGGAAATAACGTTGTGTTCTTCTACGGTAACATCGAAAAACTATACTTACTTCACCATATGTCACATTTTTACATGGATGACCTTCTTCTACGGTAACTTTAGAAAGATAGATTTACTCCATCACCCGTTGCCTCTTTCGGCCGGAGAAATACTACCATTTCCTTTTGTAGCAACACCGAAAACAAAAGCACTACACCATCCGCCGCCCATTTCGCCAACACTTCTGCGGTACATCAGAACCCTGATATTGGTTTATTTCTATAATATTTTAACCAACGATCTAGAAACAAAAGCACTCCACCATCTGCCACCTATTTCACTAGCACTTCGCGGTACTTCAGCAACCCAGATATTGTATTATTTCTACAAAATTGTAACCAACGATCTTGATACCAAGGGCGCGGTCTAGTTTTAGATGTTTCTTCAGCTATTTTTTGAAAAGGAATCCCGCACTCTTAAACCTATAAATCGTCGTTTTATAAAAATAATGCCATGCAATAGACAACACGAGCGCGGCGTGCGCCGCGCGGCGAACTTCCTAGTTGTTTACAAACTCTAGTTGCAATTTTCTCCATGGGCATAGTTGCACAATTCTAAATAAAAAAACAACACTCGTGTGGAGAAAAGTGCAACCTACATAACTAACTTGACAAAAATATATATAAAAACTTGGTTGCACATTCTCGCGGAGTAGGTGCACATAACAAACATGCAACTATATCGTGGTGAAAGAATGCAACTCGTATTAAAAAAGGTTGAAGTTGCACATTTTTTGAGAAAAAATGCAATGTGTATCGACAAATAGTTCAAGCTGCACATTTCTCGAAAAAGGGCATCTCCTATCAAAACTCGCTTGTTACTTGCACGTTTATGAAGAAAAATACATCTCGCCAATTTTGAAAACCCCGTGAGAATTGGCCATTTCTTAACAAAAATGTAAATCTTGCCGAAAACTGCTCTTAGCACCTTTCATGAGAAAAGTGTATTTTTTTTTATCGAAACATGGTTAGAGTTGCATATTTCTTGAGAAGGTGCAACTCTTATCAAATATGAATGCTACTTATACGTTTCTTTAGAAAAGCGAAACTCGTTTTGATGGCGTCAACATTCTGAGTCTTCAGCCTCAATACTTCATATTTAAGTCTTATAGATTTTTCTTTTGTGTGGCTACCTTTTGTATTCTTATGGTTAGCTGACTCGGATTTTTATGGATAACAGAAGTGGCCATGATAACCATTATCTATCTCATGTTGGCGATGACAAGGATAAATATGAGGACCAGTGTGAGGGTGAGGAGGAGCACAACGAGGATGACACATTGGCATCTACCGTGTTCTTTCAAAGATGCAACTTTGGTGAGCGTGAGCAAGAACACCTCTTCAAAATTCTATCGCCGCTTGATACATTTGTCGGGGTGACATTTGTGATTCCTCTGACAAGCACAAATGTTAAGAGAAACACTATGTTACCTTCTTTCAACTCATATGTTTTTCTTCTTTGTTTGTGTCAATGTATATATAACTTGTTGCGGTACTCCTTTGACATTGCCCTTTTTTGGCATACTAGAGATTACCAACGTCATCAGCGGCACACATATACATGGTGCAGATGTTATGCTATTAACTACTAGAACAACCACACGCAAGAACTTGAATGTAGTGTTTGACATCAACGACATAAATAAATTAGTTGTTTGTGTGATAGTAAACTCATAAGTCCTATGTGAACTAAATGTGTAGTCTTATATATGTTATGGTAAACTATATTGAGCGATTTGAATGTTGAACTATGTTAATGATTTGAGAACTAAATGCGCATTCTTGTATAATTTTATGGTGATAACCAATAGTTAGTTTATTGGGTGTGTAATGTTGTGTTTTCCGGAGATTCTTGTATTTTGTTTTGTTATCAATTTGAATAACGACAACGTATTTGTTTAGTACTAAAATTATGTTAGTGGCATGGTTGATTAGTTAAACACCGCTGGTGTTTATGTTACCAGTGTTGTGTCTGAGAGACACCACCAATATCAAATAGCAGCACCATAACACATGTGGCGTGCCAAAAATATGCCAGTAATAGCTATTTTGCAACACCATTGAAATTTGTTTTCTATTACGCTGTGTTTGGTTGCGTAGAAACTGGGCTTGGAATTGGAATTGGGACCAAATGGGCAAATTCAGCCGTTTGGTTTGCGCTCGGAATCGGGCCGTGGAAACTGGGCTCAATTCCGAGCCCCCCACCCGCGCGTGTAACGGTTCGCTCCAAACTTTCCGAGGTCGGGACCTCGGAAACGCTCGGAATCTACTCCCCGCTCGCGTACCCCTTCGTCCCGCGATAGAAACGCGAGCTCGCTCGCTCGGGCCGCCGCCACCGCGAGCTGCAGAAGCCGGTGCTCCCGTCCCTGGCGCCTCTCCTCCCTGGCCGTGGCGCCTCTCCTCCCTGGCCTCCCTCCTCCACGCCCTCCCCTCCCTGGCCTCCCTCCTCCATGCCTCCCCAGTCCTGGCCTAACCCTAGATCGCAGGCATGACCAGAATGGCGGCGGGAGAGTCAACGCCGGCGGCGGCTCTCCGCCCCCTCCGAGCCTCTCTGTGGCGTCGTCCTCTCCCCATCTCCGCCCTCCTCCAAGCGTCTCCGATGGCGTCGACCTCTCCCCATCTCCGCCCTCCTCCGAGCGGCTTCGGCGCCGGCGATAGGGGAACGGCGGGGGATGGCGTCGGGCGGCACGGCGGCGGGCGGCGGTAGGGGGAACGGCGGGGGATGGCGGCGGGCGGAGGTAGGAGGAACGGCGGCCTCACCGGGCTCCCTGCCTCTCCAAATCGTGGAGGCAGTGAACCTGCTTTTTTTATGTTTGATTTCTTTTTTACCTAAACAAACCCAGAAAATTATTATGTGTGTGCTAGGTGTAGACATGAACTCAACATGAAAACACAAATTTAACAAAACATCAAATTCTACAGTGTGTACATCCAAACAGGATTTGGAATTGGTTACACCCTTTTGATTCCAAATGCAATTTCCATACACATCCAAACAACAGAATCGAATTAGAAGACAATTCATTTCTATCTTGGATTTGGAATCTTAGTCAAATTCAATTCCATGCCAACTTTCTATGCAACCAAACACAGCATTAGTGAAATTCATCACACAGTTGAAAACCCAGTCGTCGAAACGGCAGTCTTTGTGGTCATTCCACAAGAAGCAGATCTGGTTCAAAACCATCATGTACGCGGTGGGTCTGAATGCGACTTTCAAGAAGCCATGCCTATAATCGCATGCAAGGACGAGGACGGGAGGCTTACAGTGGTGGATGTGGTAGCGCTGATGGAACTTATCATCGGTCATGATACTTCGCCAGCTCTTGCATATGAGGACATCATGCTAGGGGTAGGGTAGTTGTGGGAGCACATAGAGAATTATCTCGGGTTGGACATCCTCGCCTTCAACCGGATTTGCCTGCGACGACAACAGCGAGGAGGGTTGGCGGCGACGTCTACTCTGGCTGGTAGTGTCCTCCTCTTCTAGCAAAGTATCCCTCAACGATGACGGCGAGGAGGGTTGGCTGCGATGTCTGCTGCTGCTAGTGCCCTCATCTTCGGGCGGAGTCGCAAACAATGACGACGGCAATGAGGGTAGCTAGTGGCGGTTGCTGCAGCTAGTCATGCCACCCCAAGCGTGGAGTGAAACCGTCGGAGTTTGGAACCGCAAGCGAGGAGTTGAACAGAGGCTTAATTCATGGATTGCCACGAAAATAGTGGCTTAAATGACTGGTTGGTCGAGGATACATGCATGGTTGGTTTTACAAACCAATCAGCGGTGGAAAATAAGATATTGTGTTGAGCAAGGAAAGAAGAAGAAGCTTGCTAGCTAGCCGCGCCACATTTATGCCTCTAGCGTTGGGGCTTCTAAAACATATCAGCAACGTGTGACATTATCGTCACGTATACATCATGTCTAGCCAACGAAGCCGATAATACAAACGTCACTATTAATAGTGAAAATCGATCGACGATTGCCTCTAACTGCTCGTCAACGTTGTACAAATAACCACTCACATTCGTCGAAAACATATGGATCACTAGTTTTTTGTATGAACCAACGACGGACATTTTCTCTTATTTGTCACCGCAGTTCACCGGACCGTGATGCCTGCAAATAGTTCATCATCACCGAATTTTTGAGCCATCTGGGTCGTATACCCAAGACACCCTCTAGGCTAAAATGGGATATGTCATGGATTATATCATCTCCACCGGATAAACATTTCGCACCTTGATCTAAAACATACTTTTAGATGACATGCAAAATTAATAATTACCGTGTGCATTAATAATTAGATACAAACTAAAATAAGTGAACCACACATAAAGATAGACTAGATACAAACTTAAGTGGATGAACCAAACAAAATGTTTCAACATATTTTCCGAACATATTTCCAAACGGAGGGATAATATAACTTCAAATAGATTTTCCTGACGTTACATGTTTCAATCGTACATACTTATTTCGACCCTCAACACATAACTCCACAATCTTACAACCATTATTCAAGCCATAGAAAGGATATACTACGTATATGGTTCACAAGGAAAATGATGGGACGCTAGGGCAGCGCTGCTTCAGGTACACAGTGCAGCCATCCCTGGGCACGACGGTGGGCACGTACAACAGCTCGTCACACCCCTCTGTCCTGTCTCGTTGGAACTCTGCGACGGTCACGAACAAGGCAATGAAGAGCGTGAGGTGGTATAGTGCGTACCTCTGGCCGACGCACTGGTGCGCTCCGGCGCCGAAGGCCAGGAAGTTGCGCTTGTATGTCACGTCCTCCCTGCGCGAGTCGGAGAAAAATCGATCTGGGTCGAAGGTTTCCGGCGAGTGGAAGCCCTGGAAGGAGGACTCGTAGACGGACGGGAACACCATGGCGCCCTTGGGCACTGTGTACCACTCCGTCAGCTGGAAGGGTTGGAGGGCAATGTGCGGCACCAGCGCCCCTGGTGGGCGGTGCCGGACCACCTCGCGCGCTACTGCCTGCGTGTACTTCATCTCCTGGATCATCTCCGCGGTGATGAGCTTGCCGGACTCGGGCGACCAGAAGGTGACAACCTCGGCGCGCACGCGGGCCACTACGATCGGGTGGGTCTCCAGGGCGGAGACTGCCGAGCAAAGCAAGGAGGTGACATTGTCCTGGGCGCCGAAGAGGAAGTTGAACAGGTAGGACCCGACATTCTCGTCAGAGGTGTTGGCCGGCGGAGGCAGTCCTGCATTGGCGGCCTCGTCTATGTGTCGAACCATCTCGTGAATCCCGTAGTCCGCAAGGCACTCCGGTTTGCCGCCGGCGCGCATGCGGGCCTTGCTCTCCCGCGCGCACTCCGCCAGTAGGCGCCTGAGTCGCACCCCGGCCAGCCTCGCGCGCTGGAACACAAACCCTGGCAGGTCCACGGGAACTGCCGCGAACCCGTCAATGAAGATGTTGTAGTCCTTGCGGAGCATCTCTGTCGTCTCCTCGGTGAGGTATGGCCCTACGATCACCGCCTGTGAGGTCTCTAGGTTCATGTCGCGGAAGGGCACAAGCAGCGGCATGGACTTGTTGCCAGCTGCAGCGCTCCGGTCGAGCCACCTCCGGAGGTGGGCGAGGATGACGCGCTGTTGGATGGCGGCGTAGGTGGAAAGCGCACGCGACGTGAAGTTGGGCGCGATCCTGCGCCGCAGCTCCTTGTGCTCGTCGCCGAACTTGTAGATGATGTTGTCCGCCCCCCAGAGCTTACGCCCAAAAGGGTGGCCCGTTGACTGGAAGGCGTCGGGGCGAACGTTTGCGAACACGCGGTGGGACAGCTCTGAGTCGCGGATGAAGACGACGAAATAGCCAAACATCCAGTCGGCGGAGAGGCCGAGGCCCGACTCCTTTGCTTGCGCCGCCATTACCTCCCAGTACCGCGCTGGATCGCGGACCATGTGCGCCACGCTGCCAAGGAAAGGCACCACCAACGGCGGCCCTGGCAGCGCCCCCTTCTTGCGGTGGTATGACAGCTGCTCAACCAGGAAGTAGAGGGCCACCGCTGCCGCCACGAACGCCGCCGCCGTGCGGAGGTCCACGTCCACCATTGCGCCTGCTTCGTGTTGTTGTTAGGACAAGAAAACACACGCACGCACGCTGAGTTTAGTGGAGTTCACGGGGGAGAGAGAGCTGGAGACCGAATGCTTCGTTATGCATTACTTGAACTGATCCATGGTAGTACTATTTATACTACTACAAACTGCTACGGGAGGTGAAAATAGGGAGAAGTGCAGTGAAGCAACTGCGCAGCGCGCACGGCTATGTGAGACGTCGGTCTTTCCTGGAGATGCTCAACCGGCGTGCCCAGCGCAACAACAGTAGTGAGCAGTGCTAATTAATCTTAGGCTCCTGTATGCATGTACATCTATAGCCTGTAGGTGTTCATAGGTGCGTGTAGGTTGCCCGTGGTTCTGGTTCGATTCCTGCTGGCAGCCTGGCACTACTAGCTAGCTGCATGTTGGGGTTAGGGCATCTCCAACCGGGCGACCCATCCCGCGCCCGCGCGTCCGGATGGGTCGGAACGGACAAAACCGCGGCCCAGCGCGCGGACCCATCCCTAAAACGGATGGCCGCGGCGTCCGGGACGATCCAAACCCGGCCCAAATCTTGGACGAGTTTGCGTGGCCGCGGACGCGAAAGGCTGGTCGCTCGCGTCCTCCCTTGTCCGCCCTGTCCCGCCTGTCTGCCTCCCAAAACAGAAAACACTCCACTGTACTCCCAAAACCTAGAGATGGCCGACGAAGCGACTGCCACCGTCACCGCCACCACCGCCACCATCGGAGAGGAGGCACCCGCGGCCGTTGCCGCTCCTGCCGTGGAGGCGGCTCCTGAACTGGCGGAGGCCGACCTCACCCCGGAGAGCGAGGAAGCTCGAGAGCAAGAAGAGGGCCGACCGCCGCAGGGCGCTCGACCAACGGAAGAGGGAAACCGCTGCCGCGGAGGAGCGGCAGCGGGCAGCGGAGCAGCTTCTCCAACTCAAGACGGAGGCGAAGAGCACCGTCCTTCAAGAGCAGCAGGCGCAGGCCATGCTCTTTACGGCCACCCGGCCGCTCGGCCAACACATGATCATCCCCGGCACCGACGCGGCCTCGGTGGGGAGCTCGGCCTCCTCCGTGACCCGGCCCCTTCCTCCAAGGTCAACTGCCCCACCGACTGCCCTATTTGGGCACGAAATGGGGGCGCATGGGCGGCACGCGTACCAGTCACGAGATGGGTCACCGGAGGTGGGCGAGTCCATGACGGAGCCGTCACCTTTGTCCATTGACCTGAACCGTGCGCCGGCGAACTCCAAAGGCCCCAAGAATCTGCGAGCAGCTGCGACGTCCGGTGCACGCAACCCGGCTCGACGATCCGTCGGCCGCGCGCGCGCAGTCACCGTCCACCGTGCGGCCCCTCCGTCTTTCGCGCGGACAATGCCGACGACCCTGCCATATCCTTCGACACAACAGGCTCCCCGCCCACCTCCCATTGACACACGGAGGGCACAACCGCCCGTCCCGGCAGCATAAACATTGAGGAGGAGCCGTTGTTCGGTGAGGGCCTCACACAAGCCGCAGCTGCACAAGCTCGAGGTCGCCGGGTAAGCAAACGAACCGCCAACTACACGGAGAAGGAGGACAAGGTGCTCGTCGATGGATGGTTGACCATCGGGCAAGATGCGTTGACGGGTGCCGAGCGAAGGGGACCGCATTCGGCGCCGGATCTATGAATACTTCCATGAACATCGCAAATATGGACAGGAGCCATTTGAGAGCGACCGCAGCGAAATATCGCTCCAAAAGAGGTGGGGAGCAATTCAAACGGAATGCAACAAGTTCCACGCGGCGTATGAGCACGCGAGGCGGCTCCCCGTTAGTGGCATGGGTGTGAAGGACTTGGTATGATTCTTAACCTCAACTTATTCATCCGATGTTTGCACATATGTTTATCGTTGTTGTCTCGCTTTGCTCTAGGTGTGGCGAGCTTTGGAATTGTACAAAGTCAACAATGGAGAGAAGACCTTTGCCTTCCCTCATTGTTGGAAGGAACTCCACGGCACCCCCAAGTTCCAGGAGGGGTACGAGGGCTACATGGCGACCTTGACTGGCAACAATCCCGCCAAAGATGCCACGGTCATTGACCTTGATGGTGGGCAGCCTTGCGGTAGCTCCGCTTCTCGTGCAAGTCGTCCACGCGGCCACAAGTCAACCAAAGCCGACATGAAGTGTGATGCTTCGTCCATGCTATTGTATGGCACTTTGAAGGAGATGCATGCGGACGAGAGAGGTGTCCACGGACAAGAGGGATGAGAGGAGGCGCCGGGAGAAAGAAGAGGACAGGAAGAAATTCTTTGATGTCCAGCAGAAGAAGCTTGAGATTGAAGAGGTCAAGGCCAAGACCAAAACTAAAGAACTTGTGCTCAAAGAGAGAGAACTTGAGCTCATAGCAATGGCAAGGGCCAAAGAGGTGGAGCTGAAGGCGAAGGAAGTTGAGCTCAAATGCCAAGCCGAGGACAACCTCATCATGAACGCCGACTTGACCAACATGAGCGAGGCGAAGAGAGCTTGGTTCGAGAAGAGACAGAAGGAGATCCTCGAGCGCCCAAATTGAGTTAGACTATCTCAATTGTAATTTTTATATTTTTCTCAAACTATGGCACATTTTATTTGATTTATCATGGTACATTTGATAATATTTTATGGTATTTGATAATATTTTATGTTTATTATATATTATTCTATGTTTACGAGATATTATTCTATATCAAACTAAGGATCTCGTGGCCGGAGGACCTATTTTTCAAAGAAATAGGCCAAATGGCCAAATGGGTGGCCGCTGCGTTGGGCGCGGCGTGCGACCCAAACGGACGCGCGGACGCGGGGCTCCGTCCGCGCGTCCGCTCGGGCACGCAAACGGCCCAAAACGGACGGCCCAGCGCGTCCGTTTGGGTCGCTCGGTTGGAGATGCCCTTAGGGCATCTCCAGCGGCGCGCGACGCAAACGGTCGCTCAGTGATCGTTTTCGTCCGCCGTGACCGGAAATGCGTTTGGCACCACCTCCCTCCAGTGGGGCGACGCAAAGTGATCGGGCCGTCCGCGGATATGCAAACCTAGCCCAAATATGGGCCTCGAATGCGTCTCTGCGGACGTCCGGAAACGTCCGCTCGCGGCGGACGTTTCATCGGGCCCGCCTAGCAGCGACCCTGCGTCGATGCGTCTTCTCAAACGCGCCAGCGACTGCGCCACTGCGTCGCTTCGGCACTCTGCGCCACGTTAATGACGACGCCACGCGTCCCCCGGCCACCGCATGCCTCCGGCCTATATATAGAGGGCGCGCGTTCTTCTTCCTCATCCACTCCTCCAAAGAAATCCTAGCCTCCACAAAAAGCTCAACCGTAGCGTCGCCTAGGTCTTCCTGCGACGCATCCAGGCCCGCGAGGTAGTCCATGGCCGGTCCTGGTGGCCGGCGAGGCGGTCGAGGCCGCGGCCCTGGGCGCCCCCGTGGCCGGGGCACGGGCCACCGTGGTGGAGCAGCTACGGCCCCACGCTCGCCGTCGCCTGTGCCCTCCTCGTCCTCGCAGGAGGACCGCTGCTTCGAGTTCCTCCTCCGCATCGACAACGACCCACTCGGCATCAAGCGGCTCCCGGACAAGTTCACCGAGTTCGTCGACGGTGTCGAGCCGGCGCAGTTGCATCTACGGAAGGCCAGCTGCAACTTCTGCCGCTGGACCGTGGAGGTCCTGTTCGACGGGCAGGGCAAGATGTACCTGCACACGGGGTGGAACAAGTTCGCCCGTGACCTCGCGCTCGAGCCCGGCTGCCAGCTCACCTTCCTCTACGAGGGGGACGGCGAGATGATCGTCAAGGTGTTGGACGACACAGCCTGTCGCAGGCACTACCACACCGGCGAATCCGGCTCGGACACTGATAGTTAGAACTTCGAGTGTTCTTTCTTTGCAGCGATTCTGGCTATAGGCCAGACGAAGGCAGTAGTGGAGGTCTCTCTCTGTTTTTCCTCGGTAGAACCAACAAGGGCACCGTCTCCTCCCGCTGGATTTTCCAGTTTGGGTGATTGGGTGTACCCTCGAATGTTCTTTCTTGGCAGCGAACATACGGAAATCAACACAACTGGCTTCTTAAAAAAATTATATTTGTGTCGACCATGGTTCAAACTATGTGTTAGTTTGTGTAAACCATGTTCCAAACTATGTGTTAGTTTGTGTAAAATCATGTTTCGAAATGTAATATTTGAATCTATGTTTAAATGGAGAAGAGGAAAAAAAATGTGTCGCCCCGCTGGAGCAGCCCCCAGACGCAAACAGACGCGCGGACAAAAACAATCATTTTAGCGTCCGCAGCGCGACGCAAACGGACACTCGCGGACATTAAAATGCGTCGCGCCGCCCTTACGTTACTTTAAAAAAAAACAATACAAACTTGTTGTGTCATCTGAATAATCCCCTGAAATGCCCTATCCCTCTTATTCATGCACGTAATCACGAGTTTGGTACGCATATATCTCGACCAAGCATCAGGTTGACAGTCCAGTTGTGTCAGACTTTTACCATCAAGGTGGGCAAGGTACACCACGGAAATAATGACCAAGCGTGTCCCCGGTAGACTGTTCCAGATGCAGGAGGGAGGGACGAGTGTTTTTCTGTCGTTTCAAGGTTCGAGCCGAAATTGTGTATACGAGAGCCATCGACCCATGTGATTGATTGGACCAATTTTTTCATTATTGGTTCGAGTCACGGGCAAAACATTGCCACATAGGGACGAAAACTCAATGCAGAGAGGAATCATTGCAGAGAAACAGTGACCTAGGGAGTACCAGACAATTTGTCGTTGTCCCCACATGACCCAGCGAGCCTCTTTCCGGTCCAGCGTACGGACTTATCCAAAAACGGAGAGCCGCGGCGTCCGCAACGACCCAAAGCCGGCCTAAATTTGAGCGTTTGCGTGGCCGCGGAGACCGCGCTGGCCGCTCGCGTTCTTCCCTTGTTCGCATGTCTGTCTCCCAAAACACACCCACTCCACTCCACTCCTAAAACCTAGAGATGGCCGACGAAGCTCTTGCCGTCGCCACCGCCACCATCGGAGACGAGGTCCAGCTCGCGACCGTTGCCGCTCCTCCCGTGGAAGCGGCTCCTGAAATGGACGCTCCGTTGGTCCTAGATGCCGGGCTGGCGACAAAGAAGGCGAAGCCCGAGCTCACCGCGGAGCAGAGGGCGATCGAGAGCAAGAAGCGGGGCGACCAGCGCAGGGCGCTCGAGCAACGGAAGAAGGAAGCCGCTACCGCGGAGGAGCAGCAGCGGGCGGCGGAGCAGCTCCTCCAACTCCAAACACAGGCGAAGGCGAATGTCATGAAAGAGCATGCCATGCTCTTTTACGGCCATGCAGCGCTCGCTCAGCACATGATCGTCCCGGGCGCCGGCACGGCCTCGGGGGCGGAGCTCGGCCTCGTCCGTGACCCGGCCCCTTCCTCCAAGGTCAACAGCCCCGCCGACTGCCCCATTTGGGTACACGCCCGGCGCGCAGGAAATGGTGGCGCCGTCGGGGCGGTACATGTACCCATCACGGGATGGATCACCGGAGGTGGGCGAGTCCATGACGGGGCCGTTGCCTTTGTCCATTGACCTCAACCGTGCGCCAGCAAACTCCAAGGCCCACAAGCACCTGGGAGCAGCAGCGATGACCGGTGCACGCAACCTGCTCGACGATTTGTCGACCGAGCGTGCGCCCATCGATGCAGGCAACGTCCACCGTGCAGGCCCCTCCGTCTTACCCGCCGACAATGCCGACCATCGTGCCATATCCTTCGACCGACCAGGCTCCCCCGCCACCTCCCATTGACATAGAGGAGGACACCACTAGCCATCACGGCACCATGAATATCGACCAGGAGCCATTGTTCGGTGAGGAGCTCACACAAGCCGCAGCTGCACAAGCTCGAGGTCGCCGGGTTAGCAAAAGAACCAGCAACTACAGGACGCAGGAGGACAAAATGCTCTTCGATGGATGGTTGACCATTGGGCAAGATGCATTGACAGGTGCCGAGCAGAAGGGGACCGCATTCTGGCGCCGGATCTATGAATACTTCCATGAACATCGCCGGTACGGACAGGAGCCATTTGAGAGCGACTACAGCGAGTTATCCCTCCAAAAGAGGTGGGGAATGATACGTCTCCAACGTATCTATAATTTCTGATGTTCCATGCTAGTTTTATGACAATACCTACATGTTTTGCTCACACTTTATAATGATTTTATGCATTTTCCGGCACTAACCTATTAACGAGATGTCAAGGTGCCGGCTCTCGTTTTACGCCGTTTTCGGTTCCGTAAAAGCTGTTCGGGCAATATTCTCGGAATTCGACGAAACAAAAGCCAAACCTCCTATTTCACCGAGACGGACCCAGAACACCGAAGGAGAGACGGAGAAGGGCCAGGGGGCCCCACACCACCCTGGGGCGCGGCCTAGGAGGGGGGCGCGCCGCCCTATGGGGTGGGCCCCCGTGCACCCCCTCGCGCCGCCCTTTCGCCTATATATTCCTCGCGACGCGAAACCCTATATCAATCGATCATATTCCGAGAAAGACTCCGTGGGCGCCGCCGCCATCGCGAAACTCCGTTTCGGGGACAGAATCTCCGTTCCGGCACGCCGCCGGGACGGGGAAGTGCCCCCGGAAGGCTTCTCCATCGACGCTACCGCCTCCATCATGCTCCGTGAGTAGTTCCCCCATGGACTACGGGTTCTAGCAGCAGCTAGTTGGTACTCTCTCTCCCATGTACTTTGATAACCCACAAGTATAGGGGATCGCGGCAGTCTTCGAGGGAAGTAAAACCCAAATTTATTGATTCGACACAAGGGGAGGTAAAGAATACTTATAAGCCTTAACAACCGAGTCGTCAATTCAGCTGCACCTGGAAAAGCACTAGCAACAGGGGTGATGTGAAAGTAGCAGTGATATGAGAGCAGTAGTAACAGTAACACAACAACAGTAATAGTAATATGAGAGCAATGGCACCAGAAAATAGTTGATACTACTTCCAATGACATGTAGAACGAGTATATAATGATGAAAGATGGACCGGGGTTCCCAGCTATCTACACTAGTGGCAACTCTCCAATAACAAGTGTTGGGTGAACAAATTACAATCGGACAATTGATAGGATTGAAATAGCATTAAGACAGAATATCAAGATCATTAATCATGTAGGCATGTTTTCCATATATAGTCATACGTGCTCACAATGAGAAACTTGTACAACATCTTTTGTCCTACCAGCCGGTGGCAGCCGGGCCTCTAGGGAATCTACTCGGAAATTAAGGTACTCCTTTTAATAGAGCACCGGAGCAAAGCATTAACACTCCGTGAAAACATGTGATCCTCATATCTAAGCCTTTCCCTCCGGTTGTCCCAATTTCGTCACTTTGGGGCCTTTGGTTCCGGACATAGACATGTGCATACAACTTGTAGATACAATCTAAGCAATAAGTATAGAGCTTAAATCTAAGATCATGCCACTCGGGCCCTAGTGACAAGCATTAAACACAACAAGATTGCAGCAACAATAACTTCATAAACTTTGTAGATAGACAATCATAACGTAACAATCCATCGGATCCCGACAAACACAACACCGATTACATCAGATGAATCTCAATCATGTAAGGCACCTCATGAGATCATTTTATTGAAGTACATGGTAGTAAGGATCAACTTCACAATAAAGGCATAGGATAAGTATATAGAATTAAGCACTATGCATGGATGAAGATTCTTGATAGCTTCAACTGGTCAAACAATCACGCACGGCAATGATTAGAATAACTTGAAGCAAGCGGTGTCCCAAATAAGATATAGAGATATGTATTTGAGGAAAAACAGTACCAAGAATTTCTTACTCAAACAAGAATCCATAAGATGAGCCAATAGAAACTTTTCAATAGAAGTGGAGCTTGTTTGAGCAAACATGCCACCTAGGAGCAAGATAATTAAGAGCATCAACTCTAAGTGGCATAACCTCATATGTTCACATTTTCTAGGCTTGTGATATGTACAAAACATATTACTCCCCCATAATGTGATAAAACATTTCTTCTAAATAAGAGGCAACTAAAATTCAACTAGAGATGATTAATGGATATTTAGAATTTGAATTTCTCATGAGCATGGCACACCACATAGTGACTAGATAATCTTGCAATATCAATACTAAGTGGTGGTACCCATGTACACACATTTTAAAGAAAGTGAGATGCACAAAGCATATCACTCCCCCAAAATGGGATGTTCCATTAATCACTTCAAAGAGAGCCAAATAAGATATCATCAAGATGCATTAGGCTCAAAACAATACACAAGTATATGGTGAGTCAAACAAACATACTTGAACACACAAGATAAGCAAGTAAGACACAACACATACATACACATATTTGGTACAAAACCAAACATGCAAAGGGGCAAGTAACTTACAATAAACATGAAGAGTTGAAGTATGAGTTACCGCAAGAAGGAACATTGGATTATGAGATATAGATGATAATCCATACGACTTGGCTTGGTCAAAATATATAATATATGAAGATCCCTTAATTCTTCATGAAGTAGCCAAGTCTCCAATGACCTCCACTTGTACCTATTGATCAAGTTTGAGATTGTTGGTCCCCAACCAAGTTGGGTCCTAGGAGATTAGTCACAATAGGCTTGGCAACCCAAATGGTTCTTTTCTTGAAACCACTTTGAGTTCCAACAAACTTGGCAAACACATTGCCATCCTTATCCTTCCCTAGAGAATAATCATTATCAACAATTATAGGGTTAGATAAGGTACCACCTAAGCAAGAAGAAGCAAAGTGTCCCTTCTCACGGCATAAGTAGCAAGTGTTCCCCTTTCTCTTCTTTATTGATTTCTTCTCTTGGGGAACAATATCTTGATTCTTCTTGGGAAGTGCCCTATCTTCAACTTGAGGTCGAGCATGAGCTTGACCTTGACCTTGTGGCCGTTTCCCTTGTTGTTTCTCACTCAAGTGCTTCTTCTTCTTCAATGGGCATGATCTAACATGATGCCCTTCAACCTTGCACTTGAAGCAAACCAACTTGGCCGGATCCTTGACTTTGTCTTGGCCCTTCTTCTTGTTGCTCTTGCTCTTGGACTTGTTCTTGTTATTGGAGTTGAATCCAAGTCCACTTTTGTCATTGGGGGATTGTTGCACACTTAGCATCTTGTCAAGTGCGGATTTCCCTTCATGACGCTTTTCCAAGTCTTTCTTCAAAGAAAGGACTTGAGCCTCGAGCTCTTTTATTTCCTCTACATGGTTAGTAGAAATACAAGTACTAGAGGAAGTAGAAGCTTCATTGTTAGAGCAACAAGGCAAAGTGAGTAATCCAACACAAGGTGTATCACTAGTTTGACTAGATGGATTACAAGGACTAGCATATGGCAATGTAACATTTGTAGTATAGATTGTGCTAACATCCATATGAGGCTCACAAGATGTTACCTTAGTGATACTTGCCTCATGAGCTAACTTTAGCCCATCATAGGAAATTAGAAGATCATCATGAGAGCTTGAGAGCTTTTTATGACTTTCTTCCAATTCCCTATAATTGCTAGTTACCAACTCAAGTTGAGCCCTTAGCTCAACATTCTCCTTTAAGGTCGATGCTTCACAAGAATTAGAGTTAGTAGCACAAGCATCAACAATAGTTTTCTCATTTTCATGCATATAGGATTCAATTTTTTGTGTAAGCATGAAATTAGCATGCTTCTCATCTTTTAGCTCATGCTTGAGGAGAGTGAATCTCATTTCCCCATTTTCAACATGGGACTCCAACTCCACTATGGTTTCCCTATATTTATTCAAGGTATCCATAGAGTGTTCGAGATAAGCACGAGCTTCTTTATTACCACGAAGAGAAGCATATACCATTCCCATATCATGCACCAAGATATTATGTTCTTCATCATTATCATCATCATCACTCTCATCATTAGAGGATGTGTTAGGAGTCAAAGTAGGAGATACCTTTGGTCCATTTGCCATAAGGCACATGTGCATACCGGAGGATGAAGATGAAGATATTCTTGAATCCTCATTTGAAAACATGTCTTGATCCATAGAGTGTTCGATTTCCTCTACATTGTTAGTCAACAAACAACTAGAGGAAATAGAAGCATTTTGATTATGGGAGCAAGACAAGGCAAGCATATCCTCATGAGATCTATGTAAGCAATTTACACATGATATGCAAGGACTATCAACACAAGCATGTAGATTATTTTCAATGCAAGATGTGTTTAAGTCCAAAGAGGAACCATTGCAATGGGATAGAGATGAAGAGTCATCACTAATGAGCACAATATCAACATTGCAATTTCCCTCACAACTCACCATATCATTACCTTGTGTCTTGCAACACGTTGGTGAAGTGGAAGAAGATGATATATCATCACGACCGGAGGTGGAAGCAACTTGGAGCTCTTCATGATGTGAAGGGGAAGAGAGCTCCTCGGAGTCATCACCGACCAATTGAGAAGTGGATCCACCAAACATTTCCTTAAGCTTGATCCACATCTCATGAGACGATTTTCGCTTTATATATATCAAGAACCTACGAAAATCGGGTCTCAAGGAGAATAAAAGCTCATTAGATACTTGAGCTTCAAGATGTAAGTTTTTCTCATCCTCTAAAGATAGATTTTGAGGATCCATCGGAGGAGAAAAACCTACATCTAGAAATTGCTCAATGTTTGGACACAAGGTCCGAAGTTTACAAAGCAAGCAATTTCGCCACAAATGATAATTTGTGCCAACAAAGATAATTGTGTCATTGTGCACTAAATTACTAGCCGACATCTTTACTCTCAAGGCGGTGAAGCCTAAAACAAGGAGAGACCTTGCTCTGATACCAATTGAAAGATCGAGATGTCGCCTAGAGGGGGGGGTGAATAGGCAATTACAAACTCTTGCGGATTTGTCTTGTATGAATGCGGAATTAAACTATCGTTTAGTTTACAAGCACAAACCCTAAATATGCTAAGCTCAACTAAGTGTAACAATAGCAACTAGAGCTAAGCAAGATAGGCACAAGATATATGTAGCACAAGTGATAGCAAGATATATGTACTTCAAGCACGATGGCTATCACAAGGAAAGAGAGCTCGGGTATAGAAATAACCGAGGCACGCGGAGACGAGGATGTATTCCCGTGTTCCCTTGCTTTGCAACAAGGTACGTCACGTTTGGAGGAGTGGAGGTCCCACGAAGGATTCCCCGCGCCACGAAGGCTCACCCTATTCTCCGAACCACACCCACGAAGGATAATGGCCCTTTCCTTATGGTTAGCTTTTCCTCCGCTCCGGAGATGGCAAGCTCCACAACCACTTCACAAGCTCCACGAAGGAGAAGCCCGGGCCTCTTCACAATCTTCTTGAAGAGATCACCGGAGCACCAACCGCCAAGCCAACTAGGAGGTTTCCCTCCAAGAGTAACAAGCTCACGGTCTCTCACTCGAACTAATCGTGGTGGAGAGCTCAACACTATGCAATGATGCAAAGCAAGAACACCGGAGGTGTTCAAGTCCTTCACACTCAAATCCCACCAAAGCAACGAATGCTAGGATGAGATTGGAGAGGAAGAACAAGGGGGAAAGTCAACTAAAGACTCCAAGATCTAGATCCCAAGAGATTCCCTCACTTAGAGAAGAATTGGTTTGGTGGAAGTGTAGATCTAGATCTCCTCTCTCAAATCCTCAAATATGAGCAAGAATCATGGGGGGGAACAAGAGAGAGAGCAACTTCTTCAAATGCAACAATGGAGGTGAGAGAATGTGGAAGAAGTGTCATGCTCAAGGTGGAAGAAAGGTCTATTTATAGCTAGGAGCAAATAAAACCGTTGGGGGGAAAAAGACAGAGAAACAGGAAGAAAAACGGGCAGAAAACACAGCCCAGCCGGCCAGCAGGCCGGTCTGACCGGAGCCTGGGCTGGGGAGGCCGGTCAGGCATCCGGTCGGGCCGGCCCACCGACCGGACGGGGCGGCGACCGCGCACAGGCGGCGGATAGCAAGGCCGCGCGCGGCGGCGGGCGCGTGGCAGCGCTGGGCGGCCAGCGCGGGGCGGAGAAGGCCCGGCCGGCCGAGGAGGCCGGCCGGCCGGGCGGGGCGCCGAGCGGGCCGGTCGGCGGCCGGGGCCGAGGCCGGACCCAGACCGGAAGCCTTACAGCGGCCTGCCCGGTTGGCATCAGTGCCATGGCCGGCTCGGACCGGGTGGGCCGGCGGGTGGTCCGGTCGACCGGTCGGAGACCGGGCAGCCGTCCCCCTTTTTTCTTTTCTTTTTCTTTTTCTTCTTTTACCTTTTCTTTAATAACTATTGCTCCCGAACTCCGATTAACATGAAACCAATTTTGTTTGGAAGATAACAACGAATGCTATCTAATAGAAAGTGAAAACCCAAGAATCTGTAGGAGGGGATTTTATCATGAATATAAAAGGTAGAACCTTATATCATGAATAACCGGTAAAATCACCCAACCTCGAAAACGCAATAGAAGATGCATGCGAACTCCGTTTTCGATGAACTTGGGCTTGTTGTAAAGCTAGCAACAAGCTCAAGAACCTCACATAGAGAAACACCAAGAAGCAATAAGGATATGCAAAGTATGCAAAGGATTGAGCTCCCTAAGACGATGTGATCAAGTTACCCAACCGAAAGCCCCTCTTAATAGTGCGGCTATCTATCCTATAATCCGGTCTCCCATCATCCACCTTGAGACCGGTAAAAGGAAAACCTAGCAAGGCCATACCTTTGCCTTGCGCATCCCGCTTGATCTTGATGATAACTCTTCAAGCTCTACACAAGCCGGAATGCCTCACTTGATCAATGTTGCTTCGTGAAGACTCACAAATACTCCCCCATACACTATGATGGGAAAGCTCCATTGATGCACATCTTCACATGTCCATTATCACCAAATGGACGGCAAGCTTCAAGCATGTGATCCACTTGAGATGCTCATCTTGAACTTGCCCAACTCAATCCTTGTATCTTCTCATACTCACATAAGATAGAGCATGGCTAATATTGAGTTCCACATAAGAACTCCATCTTCATTTCTTCTTCTTGATCATATCACATATGTATCTTCATAACCGATGATCTTGATGCCAATACCCAAGGTATACCTTTATCTTCATGGCATCCATACTTGAATCCAACACATGGAATACAAGTAGTACCTATGGAATATTCCTTCATATAAACTCAATGAAAACATTAGTCCATAGGGGTTGTCATTAATTACCAAAACCACACATAGGGGCAATGTACCCTTACAATCTCCCCCATTTTGGTAATTGATGACAACCACAATAAGAGGGTTTATATAATGAATATTAGTGACAAGTACGCAACTTGTAATCTAGATGTCATTATGCTAGTAAAGTGAGTTTTACTTATGTGATCTCCGGAGACTCCTTGTCCCACGTGTGTAAAGGTGACAGTGTGTGCACCGTGTGGGTCTCTTAGGCTAGATTTCACAGAATACTTATTCACTGTTGAATGGCGTAGTGAAGTGCTTATTTATATCTCTTTATGATTGCAACATGTTTTGTATCACAATTTATCTATGTGCTACTCTAGTGATTTGTTATTAAAGTAGTTTATTCCTCCTGCATGTGTGCAAAGGTGACAGTGCGTGCACCGTGTTAGTACTTGGTTTATGCTATGATCAAGATCTCTTGTAGATTGCGAAGTTAACTATTGCTATGATAATATTGATGTGATCTATTCCTCCTACATATGCATGAAGGTGACGAGTGTGCATGCTATGCTAGTACTTGGTTTAGTCGTGTTGATCTATCTTACACTAAAGGTTACTAAAATATGAGCATTATTGTGGAGCTTGTTAACTCCGGCATTGAGGGTTCGTGTAATCCTACGCAATGTGTTCATCATCCAACAAAGTGTAGAGTATGCATTTATCTATTCTGTTATGTGATCAATGTTGAGAGTGTCCACTAGTGAAAGTGTAATCCCTAGGCCTTGTTCCTAAATACTGCTGAGTTACTACTGCTTGTTTACTCGTTTCATCGTGTTACTACTGCTGCGATACTACCACCATCAACTACACGCCAGACAAGCTATTTTCTCGGCACCGTTGCTACTACTTATTCATACCACCTGTATTTCACTATCTCTTCGCCGAACTAGTGCACCTATTAGGTGTGTTGGGGACACAAGAGACTTCTTGCTTTGTGGTTGCGGGGTTGCATGAGAGGGATATCTTTGACCTCTTCCTCCCCGAGTTCGATAAACCTTGGGTATCCACTTAAGGGAAACTTGCTCGCTGTTCTACAAACCTCCGCTCTTGCGGGCCCAACACCGTCTACGAGAAAGGAGGGGGAACGTAGACATCAAGCACTTTTCCGGCGCCGTTGCCGGGGAGGAAAGGTAAAAGGCTCTCATACTACGGTCTCGGGTAAAGTATTTTTCCGGCGCCGTTGTGTGTGTGCTCAAAGCTATTTCCTTTAGATCCTGCAATTGCATCTTGTTGTTTCTTGTTTACACTAGTTTGGCATAATGTACAAGAGTGAGCTTCTTATTCTATTTCCTGATTTAAAACATGGATTGTTTGATGCGAAAATTAAAAAACCTATGAAATCTTCTTTGCATGCTGGTAGTAATATTAGTATGAACGCTTTGAACACCATTGTTGACAATAATATAGAAAGTTCTAAGCTTGGGGAAGCTGGTTTTCATGATATTTTTAGTCCCCCAAGCATTGAGGAGAAAATTTTCTTTGATGATACTTTGCCTCCTATTTGTGATGATTATAATAGTGGTCTTTTGGCGCCACCTACTATGGAGAGTAAATTTTGTTGTGATTATACTATGCCTCCTACACTTGATGAGAATAATAATGATAGCTACTTTGTTGAATTTGCTCCCACTACAACTAATAAATTTGATTATGCTTATGTGGAGAGTAATAATTTTATGCATGAGACTCATGATAAGAATGCTTTATGTGATAGTTATATTGTTGAGTTTGCTCATGTTGCTACTGAAAGTTATTATGAGAGAGTAAAATATGGTTGTAGAAATTTTCATGTTACTAAAATGCCTCTCTATGTGCTGAAATTTTTGAAGCTACACTTGTTTTATCTTCCTATGCTTGTTACTTTGCTCTTCATGAACTTGTTTATTTACAAGATTCCTATGCATAGGAAGCATGTTAGACTTAAATGTGTTTTGAATTTGCCTCTTGATGCTCTCTTTTGCTTCAAATACTATTTCTTGCGAGTGCATCATTAAAGCTGCTTGAGCCCATCTTAATGGCTAAAAAGAAAGAACTTCTTGGGAGATAACCCATGTGTTATTTTGCTACAGTACTTTGTTTTATATTTGTGTCTTGGAAGTTGTTTACTACTGTAGCAACCTCTCCTTATCTTAGTTTTGTGTTTTGTTGTGCCAAGTAAAGTCTTTGATAGTAAAGTAAGTACTAGATTTGGATTACTGCGCAGAAACAGATTTCTTTGCTGTCACGAATCTGGGTCTAATTCTCTGTAGGTAACTCAGAAAATTATGCCAATTTACGTGAGTGATCCTCAGATATGTACGCAACTTTCATTCAATTTGATCATTTTCATTTGAGCAGGTCTGGTGGCCTAATAAAATCCATCTTTACGGACTGTTCTGTTTTGACAGATTCTGCCTTTTATTTCGCATTGCCTCTTTTGCTATGTTGGATGAATTTCTTTGATCCATTAATGTCCAGTAGCTTTATGCAATGTCCAGAAGTGTTAAGAATGATTGTGTCACCTCTGAACATGTGAATTTTTATTATGCACTAACCCTCTAATGAGTTGTTTCGAGTTTGGTGTGGAGGAAGTTTTCAAGGATCAAGAGAGGAGGATGATATACTACGATCAAGAAGAGTGAAAAGTCTAAGTTTGGGGATGCCCCGGTGGTTCATCCCTGCATATATCAAGAAGACTCAAGTGTCTAAGCTTGGGGATGCCCAAGGCATCCCCTTCTTCATCGATAAATTATCGGGTTCCTTCTCTTGAAACTATATTTTTATTCGGTCACATCTTATGTGCTTTACTTGGAGCGTCCGTGTGCTTTTGTTTTTGTTTTTGTTTGAATAAATTGGATTACATCATGCTTGTGTGGGAGAGAGACACGCTCCGCTGGTTCATATGAACACATGTGTTCTTAGCTCATAATATTCATGGCAAAGTTTCCTCTTCGTTAAATTGTTATATGGTTGGAATTGGAAAATGATACATGTAGTAATTGCTATAATGTCTTGGGTAATGTGATACTTGGCAATTGTTGTGCTCATGTTTAAGCTCTTGCATCATATACTTTGCACCTATTAGTGAAGAATACATAGAGCATGCTAAAATTTGGTTTGCATAATTGGTCTCTCTAAAGTCTAGATAATTTCTAGTATTGAGTTTGAACAACAAGGAAGACGGTGTAGAGTCTTATAATGTTTTCAATATGTCTTTTATGTGAGTTTTGCTGCACCGGTTCATCCTTGTGTTTGTTTCAAATAAGCCTTGCTAGCCTAAACCTTGTATCGAGAGGGAATACTTCTCATGCATCCAAAATACTTGAGCCAACCACTATGCCATTTGTGTCCACCATATCTACCTATACTACATGGTATTTTCCCGCCATTCCAAAGTAAATTGCTTGAGTGCTACCTTTAAAATTCCATCATTCACCTTTGCAATATATAGCTCATGGGACAAATAGCTTAAAAACTATTGTGGTATTGAATATGTAATTATGCACTTTATCTCTTATTAAGTTGCTTGTTGTGCGATAACCATGTTTACGGGGAACGCCATCAACTCATTGTTGAATTTCATGTGAGTTGCTATGCATGTTCGTCTTGTCCGAAGTAAGGGCGATCTACACCGAGTTGAATGGTTTGAGCATGCATATTGTGAGAGAAGAACATTGGGCCGCTAACTAAAGCCATGATCCATGGTGGAAGTTTCAGTTTTGGACAAACATCCTCAAATCTCTAATGAGAAAAGAATTAATTGTTGTCAAATGCTTAAAGCATTAAAAGAGGAGTCCATTATCTGTTGTCTATGTTGTCCCGGTATGGATGTCTAAGTTGAGAATAATCAAAAGCGAGAAATCCAAATGCGAGCTTTCTCCTTAGACCTTTGTACGAGCGGCATAGAGGTACCCCTTTGTGAAACTTGGTTAAAGCATATGTATTGCGGTGATAATCCAGGTAGTCCAAGCTAATTAGGACAAGGTGCGGGCACTATTGGTACACTATGCATGAGGCTTGCAACTTATAAGATATAATTTACATGATGCATATGCTTTATTACTACCGTTGACAAAATTGTTTCATGTTTTCAAAATCAAAGCTCTAGCACAAATATAGCAATCGATGCTTTTCCTCTATGAGGACCATTCTTTTACTTTCAATGTTGAGTCAGTTCACCTATTTCTCTCCACCTCAAGAAGCAAACACTTGTGTGAACTGTGCATTGATTCCTACATACTTGCTTATTGCACTTATTATATTACTCTATGTTGACAATATCCATGAGATATATATGTTACAAGTTGAAAGCAACCGCTGAAACTTAATCTTCTTTTGTGTTGCTTCAATACCTTTACTTTGAATTATTGCTTTATGAGTTAACTCTTATGCAAGACTTATTGATGCTTGTCTTGAATTGCTATTCATGAAAAGTCTTTGCTTTATGATTCACTTGTTTACTCATGTCATACACATTGTTTTGATCGCTGCATTCTCTACATATGCTTTACAAATAGTATGATCAAGTTTATGATGGCATGTCACTCCAGAAATTATCTTTGTTATCGTTTTACCTGCTCGGGACGAGCGAGAACTAAGCTTGGGGATGCCGATACGTCTCCAACGTATCGATAATTTCTTGTGTTCCATGCCACATTATTGATGTTATCTACATGTTTTATGCACACTTTATGTCATATTCGTGCATTTTCCGGAACTAACCTATTAACAAGATGCCGAAGTGCCGGTTCTCGTTTTCTGCTGTTTTTGGTTTCAGAAATCCTAGTAACGAAATATTCTCGGAATCGGACGAAATCAATGCCAAAGTTCCTATTTTCATCGGAAGCATCCGGAACACCGGGAAGAATCGGAGGGGAGCCACGGGGGCCCCACACCACACCCCGGCGCGGCCAAGGGGGGGGGGGCGCCCCCCTAGGGTGTGGGCCCCCCTTCGACCTTCCTGCGCCGCCTCTCCGCCTATAAAAAGCCCCTGGATCAGAAAACCCTATCACAATTGACGAAAACCACAAAAACCTTCCAGAGCCGCCGCCATCGCGAAGCCAAGATCTGGGGGACGGAGTCTCCGTTCCGGCACCCTGCCGGAGCGGGGAAGTGCCCCGGAAGGCTTCTCCATCGACACCGCTGCCATCTCCACCGCCATCTTCATCACCGCTGCTGCTCCCATGAGGAGGGAGTAGTTCTCCATCGAGGCTCGGGGCTGTACCGGTAGCTATGTGGTTCATCTCTCTCCTATGTGCTTCAATACAATAATCTCATGAGCTGCCTTACATGATTGAGATTCATATGATGATGCTTGTAATCTAGATGTCATTATGCTAGTCAAGTGAGTTTTACTTATGTGATCTCCGGAGACTCCTTGTCCCACGTGTGTAAAGGTGACGAGTGTGTGCACCGTGTGGGTCTCTTAGGCTAGATTTCACAGAATACTTATTCACCGTTGAATGGCGTAGTGAAGTGCTTATTTATATCTCTTTATGATTGCAACATGTTTTGTATCACAATTTATCTATGTGCTACTCTAGTGATTTGTTATTAAAGTAGTTTATTCCTCCTGCATGTGTGCAAAGGTGACGAGTGCGTGCACCGTGTTAGTACTTGGTTTATGCTATGATCAAGATCTCTTGTAGATTGCGAAGTTAACTATTGCTATGATAATATTGATGTGATCTATTCCTCCTACATATGCATGAAGGTGACAGTGTGCATGCTATGCTAGTACTTGGTTTAGTCGTGTTGATCTATCTTACACTAAAGGTTACTAAAATATGAGCATTATTGTGGAGCTTGTTAACTCCGGCATTGAGGGTTCGTGTAATCCTACGCAATGTGTTCATCATCCAACAAAGTGTAGAGTATGCATTTATCTATTCTGTTATGTGATCAATGTTGAGAGTGTCCACTAGTGAAAGTGTAATCCCTAGGCCTTGTTCCTAAATACTGCTGAGTTACTACTGCTTGTTTACTGTTTTACTGTGTTACTACTGCCGTGATACTACCACCATCAACTACACGCCAGCAAGCTATTTTACGGCACCGTTGCTACTACTTATTCATACCACCTGTATTTCACTATCTCTTCGCCGAACTAGTGCACCTATTGGGTGTGTTGGGGACACAAGAGACTTCTTGCTTTGTGGTTGCGGGGTTGCATGAGAGGGATATCTTTGACCTCTTCCTCCCTGAGTTCGATAAACCTTGGGTATCCACTTAAGGGAAACTTGCTGCTGTTCTACAAACCTCTGCTCTTGGGGGCCCAACACTGTCTACAGGAAAGGAGGGGGAACGTAGACATCATCCGGCACGCCGCCGGGACGGGGAAGTGCCCCCTGAAGGCTTCTCCACCGACGCTACCGCCTCCATCATGCTCCGTGAGTAGTTCCCCCATGGACTACGGGTTCTAGCAGTAGCTAGTTGGTACTCTCTCTCCCATGTACTTCAATACAATGATCTCATGAGCTGCCTTACATGATTGAGATCCATCTGATGTAATCGGTGTTGTGTTTGTTGGGATCCGATAAATTGTTACATTATGATCAATCTATCTATATAAGTTTGTGAAGTTATTGTTGTTGCAACCTTGTTGTGTTTAATGCTTGTCACTAGTGCACGAGTGGCATGATCTTAGATTTGAGCTCTATAATTATTGCTTAGATTGTATTGTTTGCACATGTCTATGTCCGAAACCCGAGGCCCCAGAGTGACAACAACTGGGATAACTGGAGGGGATGGCTTAGATATGAGGATCACATGTTTTCACCAAGTGTTAATGCTTTGCTCCGGTGCTCTATTAAAAGGAGTACCTTAATTACCAGTAGATTCCCTTGAGGCCCGGCTGCCACCGGCTGGTAGGACAAAAGATGTTATGCAAGTTTCTCATTGCGAGCACGTATGACAAAATATGGAAAACATGCCTACATGATTAATAGACTTGATGTTCGTCTTAATGCTATTTCAATCCTATCAATTGCCCAACTGTAATTTGTTCATCCAACACTTGTCACTTGTTATTGGAGAGTTACCACTAGTGTAGATAGCTGGGAACCCCGGTCCATATTTCATCATCAAATATTCACTCGGTCCTATATGTCATTGGAAGTAGTATCAACTATTTTCTGGTGCCATTGCCTACGTATTCTTGCTACTTGCTGCTACGTGTTACTTGTTACTATTGCTCTCATATTACTGCTACTTTCACATCACCCCTGTTACTAGTGCTTTTCCAGGTGCAGCTGAATTGACAACTCAGTTGTTAAGGCTTATAAGTATTCTTTACCTCCCCTTGTGTCGAATCAATAAATTTGGGTTTTACTTCCCTCGAAGACTGTTGCGATCCCCTATACTTGTGGGTTATCAAGACTATTTTCTGGCGCCGTTGCCGGGGAGGCATAGCTCTACTCATAAGTTCACCTGGGGAGTACACTCTACCTCTCTCTCTGTTATATTTTATTTTGTTTTGCTTAATTTACTTTTGTCTAGTTTATTTGTGCTTAGTTTATTTCTGTCTAGTATTATTTTGCTTAGTTTACTTTTGTCTAGTTTGTTTTTGTCTTGTTTTATTTTTCTTATATTCCCAAAAATCCATAAAAATTTGAAAAACCAAAAAATTAAAAACTGTTGCTATGGGAGAACCCACAACCTATTTGGAGCTTATTGAATTATATATGAACTATATAGAATCAAGAACGGGAAAAGTTATGAGTGTTGTGATAGAAAAATTGAATACAATTGCTAAAATCTTGCTTAAACGCCATGATATAAACTGTTGCTCTAAACAAGATACTAAGAATCTTAAATTTCAATGTGGCTTTAGTGAGGAAGTTTTAATTATGAACTATAACTGGAATAACTATATTCATCTTGGGTTCGAAGAAGTAGAACAATTTGTTTTATTTATGGGAGCTTCTGAGATAGAATCCTTCATGGCTAAAAATTATGAAACCTGTATTGCTTGTAAGAATCTTAAAGATTATGTCTCTTCTATCCTTGATTTTTTGCATAGAAAGTTACAGCAATAATCCTTATATTATTGATTATAAAGAGAGACTCATTCATACACAAGAATGCACTCACAATTTGCAAGGACCTGTGGAAGAAGAAATTGATGAACCTGAAAGCTCACTGGATGAAAAAGAGGAGGAGAGTGATGAACAAAAGGAGGAAGAATGGATTAGCTACCCATGCCAACCTTCTAATGAGAGTAACTCTTTATCTCTTACACTATTTGATTGTCCTCCATGCTTACCAAAGGATGATGAATGTTATGTTCCTGTGGATTCTCTTGAAATATTCCCTGTGAGTAAAACTTGTGAGAATAATTATGCTACTGTTATCTATGATAATCCATGCTATTTTAATAAATCTTATGATAATGCTTTGTTTGTGCCTGATATCGGAATGCATGGTACTAAAGAGTTTTGCTTAGCAAATGTTTATGATAAATCTCTAGATGATGGTCCTATGTTACTTGATAATATTAATTGTACTACTAATGAAAATGGGATTGGAGAGGTCTTGACTTTATCTAGGAGTCCCATATCTCTTGAGAATGATCAATCGTCTTGTTATAGATTTTTAAAAAGTGGTTTAGAAAGTTTTGATCCTATTATTTTTGAGCTTGATAAAAATTATGTGTTTGTGGATCATGAAAAACATGATTTATGTGATAGTTATATTGTTGAGTTTATTCATGAAGCTACTGAAAATTATTATGAGAGAGGAAAATATGGTTGTAGAAATTTGTATGATACTAAAACACCTCTCTATATGCTGAAACTTTTGAAGTTACTCTTGTTTTATTTTCCTATGCTTGTCACTTTGTTCTTCATGAATTTATTTGTGTACAAGATTCCTATGCATAGGAAGTGGGTTAGACTTAAATGTGTTTTGAATTTGCTTTTTGATGCTCCTTTTGCTTCATTTTCTATTTTCCATGTGAGCATCATTAAAATTTACTGAGCCCATCTTAATGGCTATAAAGAAAGCACTTCTTGGGAGATAACCCATGTTTTTATTTTCGTACTATTTTGTTATGTCTTGGAAGTTGTTACTACTATAGCAACCTCTCCTTATCTTTATTTTATTGCATTGTTGTGCCAAGTAAAGTCTCTAATAGAAAGTTGATACTAGATTTGGATTTTTGCGCAGAAACAGATTTTTAGCTGTCACGAATTTGAGTAGATCTCTCTGTAGGAGAACCTAAAAATTCTGCCAATTTTCATGCGTGTTCCTAAAATATGTACGCAACTTTCATTAGTTCTGAGTTTTCTGATTTGAGCAACGGAAGTACCTCTAAAAAATTCATGTTTACTGGCTGTTCTGTTTTGACAGATTCTGTCTCTGTTTTTTGCATTGTCTCTTGTGGACTTTAAGTAAGGCTTTCTAGACGTGGAGAGCTGTAGCTAATGTTTTATTGAGTTCTTGCAATGTGTCACTACAAGACTAAAGTGGATTAAAGTTTTTTTTGAGTACTAACCTCTCTAATGAAGTTTATGAGAAGTTTGGTGTGGCAGAAGTTTTCAAGGGTCAAGAGAGAAGGGTGATATAATGTGATCAAGAAGAGTGAAGAGCCTAAGCTTGGGGATGCCCCCCGTGGGTCACCCAAGCATATTTCAAGAAGACTCAAGCTTCTAAGCTTGGGGATGCCCAAGGCATCCCCATCTTCATCAACAACTTATCAGGTCACCTCTAGTGAAACTATATTTTTATTCCGTCACATCTTATGTGCTTTACTTGGAGCGTCTGTGTGTTTTTAATTTTGTTTGTGTTTGAATAAATTCGGATCCTAGCAATCCTTGTGTGGGAGAGAGACATGATGACCCACAACTATAGGGGGTGTATCGTAGTACTTTCGATAAATAAGAGTGTCGAACCCAACGAGGAGCAGAAGGTGTTGACAAGCAGTTTCGATGAATGATTCACTGTAAATGCCCACAGACAAGTATTCAGGGGGTTTTGATATTGCAGATAAATAAATTACAAGTAAATAAAATGCGAGATTAATAGTTGCAGCGAGTGGCCCAATCCTTTTTAGCACAAAGGACAAGCGGTTTGTTTACTTATGATGACCAAACGTTCTTGAGGACACACGGGAATTTAGTCTAGTGCTTTCGCTTCATATAGTTGATTAATCTTCATTGTTTTGATAAGTGTTGTGTGGGTGAACCTATGCTAATGCACCACCCTTCCTAGGACTAATACATACTTGTGATTATACCCCTTGCAAGCATCCGCAAATACAAGAAAGTAATTAAGATAAATCTAACCACAACCTTAAACTCGAGATCCTCGCTATCCCTCCTGCATCGATATACCAACGGGGGTTCGAGTTGCTTGTCACTCCGGCAACCCCACAATTAGCAAACGAATACAAGATGTATTCCCCTAGGCCCATAAAGGTGAAGTATCATGTAGTCGATGTTCACATGACACCACTAGAAAAATAACACCACAACTTAAATATCAAACCATTGAATATTACTCAACATAGTTCACTACCAACATTTAGACTTCACCCATGTCCTCAAGAACTAAACGAACTACTCACGAGACATCATATGGAACATGATCAGAGGTGATATGATGATGAATAACAATCTGAACATAAACCTTGGTTCAATGGTTTCACTCAATAGCATCAATAACAAGGAGTAATCAATACCGAGAGAGTTTCCCCTATGAAACAATCAAGATTCAACCCTAGATGTTACAGCGGTGACGAGGTGCAGCGGTGGAGATGATGGTGACGGTGGTGGAGATGATGGTGATGATGATCCCAATGAAGTCCAGCTCGATGACGATGACGATGGCGTCGATTTCCCCTCCGGGAGGGAATTTCCCCGGCGGATTTCAGCCTGTCGGAGAGCTCTTTTCTCTCTGGTGTTTTCCGCCCCGCAGAGGCGGCTGTGTCTCCTCGCGATTATGCCCCGCACCTTAGGTTTTTGGGTAGATGAAATACGCGAAAGAGAGGCGGCCGAGAGGGGCTGTGGGCCCCCTCCCCACAAGGCGGCGCGGCCAGGGAAGGGCCCGCGCCGGCCTATGGGGGGGCCATGGCGGCCCTCCTCGGCCCCTCCTTTTGGCTGGCTCATTCTTCTGGAAAAATAAGATCTTCGGTGTAATTTCCATCAATTGTTGATCTTCAGAAATATTGCATTCTGACGGTGCTTTTTCAGCAGAATCCTGACTCCGGTGAGTGATTCTACAATAATCATGAAACATGCAAAATAGGTGAAATAACATAAGTATCATCTCTAAACATGAAATATATCAATGAATAACAGTAAATTATGATATAAAATAGCGATGAAAAATGGACGTATCAACTCCCCCCAAGCTTAGACTTCGCTTGTCCCCAAGCGAAACTGAACTCAGTAAACAAGACCACATGTTTATGGAGTGAAGAGTCGATAAATAAAATACGGACAAGAAGCATTATATTGATTCACACAAAATATTCTAGTGAACAACTTCCTCATATAATTCAACTTGAAACAAGTGGAAGGAAATCACAAATAAAGGTGCATGGGAAATCATAATTGGTGATGGCAAACTTCGTTCTTGGTCAAAGAACAGTTAACAGATTGTACTTATCTATCGAGCAGCGTTCTTATATTAAAGCTTATATAGCGAAACTTGCATACTCAATCATAATAATCTCCTCATAATCATTGATAACCTTCAAAGCTATATTCATTCGGATAAAACTTGTACTAAACAAGGAAGAGTAAAAGGCATGATTAAGTAGATCACAATATAAATGGTTTGATCACAACAACTCAATTGCTTTCTTAAGATAGTGGGAAATTGGTTTACTGACTCAACATAAAGTAAAAGATGGGCCCTTCGCAGAGGGAAGAAGGGATTAAATCATGTGCTAGAGCTTTTTAAGTTTTGAAATCATATAGAGAGCATAAAAGTAAATTTTGAGAGGTGTTTGTTGTTGTCAACGAATGGTAGTGGGTACTCTAACCCCCTTGCCAAACAGACTTCCAAAGAGCGGCTCCCATGAAGGACGTTATCTCTACCAGCAAGGTAGATCATCCCTCTTCTCTTTTGTTCACACATGTACTTTAGTTTATTTAAGGATGACACTCCTCCCAACCTTTGCTTTCACAAGCCATGGCTAACCGAATCCTCGGGTGCCTTCCAACATTTCACATACCATGGAGGAGTGTCTATTGCAAAATTAAGTTGCTTACTGATGAATCAGGGCAAAACATGTGAAGAGAATTATTAATGAAAGTTAATTAATTGGGTCTGGGAACCCCGTTGCCAGCTCTTTTTGCAAAATTATTAGATAAGTGGATGAAGCCACTAGTCCATTAGTGAAAGCTGCCAAACAAAATTGAAAGGTAAAACACCACATACTTCATCATAAGCTATAAAACATTGACACAAATAAGGGATGATAACTTTTGAATTGTTTAAAGGTAGCACATGAAGTATTTACTTGGAATGGTAGGGATATACCACATAGTAGGTAGTTATGGTGGACACAGATGGCGTAGGTTTGGTTTAAGGGTTTGGATGCACGAGAAGCATTCCCTCTCAGTACAGGTCTTTGGCTAGCAAGGTTGGTTAGCAAGCATAAGAGTTGAGGGGAACAAACAAGTATACATGTGATAGAAACAATCATGCATCTTTCTTGTAAGCACAAATAATTTTAACTTCAGAATACTAAGCTCATAGCTAACAAGGAAGAAAGATAATGAAATAACATATCTACATGTATTTCCTCTTTTCTACTTAAACTCAAAGTGTTGTTGCTATTGACCAATGCTAAGTTTGCCAAAACCAAATAGATTTACTCAATGCTCCCAAAGTGATACCAATACTAACAACAAGATCAATCATATAATAGAGATTGTAAACTAAAATAAGGTGTGCAATATGTAAATAATAAAACTTCTCATTAATATTCCATAACGATAACTCACACCAAGGGATACATAGATAACCAACTAAAGAGAGATACTTCCACACTGCAACCATCTTATATGATAACTTCCCTACTCATGATATGACACTACTTGATAGTAAAAAGATAAAAGATAGTGATGATGTGATACCGTGGCATTCCCCCCAAGCTTGGAATAAACCAAGGGGGTGCCAATACCAATGATGAATTACTCCTTCGGCGGTGGTGGTGATGAATTCTTGATAAGCTTCTTAACAAGCTCCTTTAACTCATCAATCTCGTACATGAGGTTGCGGATCATCTCCGAATTGTGCTCAACGCGGCTAAGAAGTATGTCCGACGGTGAGTCCCAACTCTTAGAGTTGTTTCCCCACTCTTCAGCTTCAGGCTTCATCCTTCCTGCAGTGTTAGAACGATCTATATCCCAACTGCTAGGCAATACTGCCTTGGGAATCCTTTCAATTTGACTATTATGAATTAGAGTGCGAAAGGGGTTGTAGGTGCCTAGAGGAGATGTCCTTGGAGCTAGGAAGTGACGTGGAACTTTTCCCCCTGTGCAAATTCGCGCGCTCTTCTTGGGGTTAGAAGGATCTTCCACCACTCCAATGCTTGCAACGGTGACACGCGGGTATGCACGCGAGTCTTCCTCCACTTCTTCTCCATCTTCGCTCTCAACTTCTTCTTTGAACTCGGGGTCTTGAACATCTTCCTCAAAAGGCTCCTTGTCCTTGTTGTTGGAGACCATGGTGCGTCTAGATCAAAAACAGATCCTGGCAGAAAACTGCTCGAAACAAAATACGTCGAGAAAACGATATACGGACCTCCAGGGGTCCGGGGGATTATATAGCAGAAATTTTCACGGAAGAAGGAAAGTACCAGGTCGAACAAGAGTTGGAGAGGTACTCCGAGGGGCCGTCCTCATAGGGCGGCGCGGCCAGGCTAGGGCCCGCGCCGGCCTATGGGGTCACGCCCTCGTGCGTCTCCTCCTCTCCGTTTCGATCTCGTAATTTTTTATATTTTCCAAAAATAGCAACAAACATTGTTCGGAAAGTTAAACGCGGACTTTTTATTACCGGAACTATTACCTATTCAAAGTCGAACTCTGTAGAACTGTCAATTTGACCTTTGATGAAAGCTTCCGGAGTCACCACTCGAATAACATCAACATCTTCATTATAAGAATCTCCAGAAATATAATGCTTGAGTCTTTGTCCATTCACCACTTGTGTGGCATCACCTTTCAGAGAACTAATTTTAATTGCCCCTGAACGATACACCTCCACAATGACATATGGTCCTTCCCATTTTGAGAGTAATTTCCCTGCAAAAAGCCGAGACGAGACCGATACAATAGGACTTTATCCCCAACATTAAATTCTCTTTTGATAATTCTTCTATCATGCCATTTCTTAACTTTCTCCTTAAAGAGTTTAGCATTTTCATAAGCTTCACTTCTCCATTCATCTAGAGAACTCAATTGTAGCAATCTTTTCTTACCGGCAAGTTTAGGATCTTTATTTAGTTCTCTCACAGCCCAATAAGCTTTGTGCTCTAGTTCTAAAGGTAAATGACAAGCTTTCCCATAAACCATTTTATAAGGTGACATACCCATAGGATTTTTATAAGCAGTTCTATAAGCCCATAGTGCTTCCTTTAATTTACTAGCCCAATTTTTTCTAGTTTTATTAACGGTCTTTTCCAAGATAGATTTAATTTCTCTATTTGATAATTCTACATGCCCACTAGTTTGAGGATGATAAGCGGAAGCAATCCTATGATTAATACCATACTTAGCAAGAGTTTTTCTAAAACCACCATGAATAAAATGAGAACCTCCATCAGTCATGAGATATCTAGGAACTCCAAATCTAGGAAAAATAATATCTAGAAGCATTCTTAAAGAGGTCTCACCATCAACACTTTTTGTGGGTATGGCTTCCACCCATTTAGTAACATAATCAACAGTGACAAGCATATGAGTGTTACCTTCTGAAGAAGGGAAAGGACCCATGAAGTCAAATCCCCAACAATCAAATGGTTCAATAACAAGAGTATAATTCATAGGCATTTCATTGCGTCTGGAGATATTACCAACCCTTTGACATTCATCACAAGATAAAATAAACTTTCTTGCATCTCTAAAGAGAGTTGGCCAATAGAAACCTGATTGTAGAACCTTTTGCGCGGTTCTATCTCCGGCGTGATGTCCTCCATAAACACTACCATGACACTTACTCAATATCTCTTGTTGTTCATATTCGGGAACACATCTTTGCATAATACCATCCACTCCTTCTTTATATAAGTGTGGGTCATCCCAAAAATAATGCCTCATGTCATAAAAGAATTTCCTCCTTTGCTGAGCTGAAAAGGTTGGAGGCAAGTACTTGGAAACAATAAAGTTAGCATAATCAGCGTACCAACGACTATCTCGCGAGCTCACCTTTATTACAGCCAATTGTTCATTTGGAAAACTATCATTAACAGGAACAGGATCATAAGCAATATTTTCCAATCTAGACAAATTACCAGCAACAGGATTATCAACACCTTTCCTATCTATAATATGTAAATCAAATTCTTGCAAAAGAAGCACCCATCTAATAAGCCTAGGCTTAGCATCTTTCTTTTCCATAAGGTATCTAATTGCAGCATGATCAGTATGAATCGTAACTTTTGAATCAACAATATAAGGTCTAAACTTGTCAAAAGCAAAAACTATAGCTAATAATTCTTTTTCAGTTGTAGCATAATTTCTTTGAGCAGCATCAAGAGTTTTACTAGCATAATGAATAACATTCAATTTTTTATCTACTCGCTGTCCAAGAACAGCACCTACAGCAAAATCACTAGCATCACACATAATTTCAAAAGGAAAATTCCAATCAGGAGGTTCAACTACAGGAGCAGTTGTTAAGGCTTTCTTTAGAGTTTCAAAAGCTTCCTTACAATCATCATCAAAAACAAAAGGTACATCTTTTTGAAGAAGATTAGTAAGAGGCTTTGAAATCTTGGAGAAGTCTTTAATAAATCTCCTATAAAACCCAGCATGACCAAGAACACTACGAATACCTTTAACATCCCTAGGATAGGGCATCTTCTCAATTGCTTCAACTTTACCTCTATCAACTTCAATACCTCTCTCAGAAATTTTATGTCCCAATACAATTCCTCTGTTAACCATAAAGTGGCATTTCTCCCAATTAAGAACAAGGTTAGTTTCTTCACATCTTTGCAAAACTTTATCAAGGTTTCGCAAGCAATTATCAAAAGAATTCTCATAGACAGAAAAATCATCCATGAATACCTCTACAATCTTCTCACAAAAGCCATGAAAAATAGCAGACATGCATCTTTGAAAAGTAGCAGGAGCATTACATAAACCAAAAGGCATACGTCTATAAGCATAAGTTCCATAGGGACAAGTGAAAGTGGTTTTCTCTTGATCTTTAGTTTTAACAGCCTTTTTGTGAAAACCCAGAATAACCATCAAGAAAGCAAAAATGAGTATTTTTAGACAACCTTTCTAACATTTGATCAATAAAAGGTAAAGGGTAATGATCTTTCTTAGTAACTTTATTAACTTTTCGATAATCAATGCACATTCTATACCCCACAACTACTCTTTGAGGGATGAGCTCATCATTATCATTAGGCACAACAGTTATTCCTCCTTTCTTAGGAACACAATGCACAGGACTAACCCATCTACTATCAGCAATAGGATATATTATACCAGCTTCAAGAAGTTTTAATACCTCATTCCTTACCACATCCTTCATCTTAGGAATTAGACGAGGCTGATGTTCAACAACAGGCTTTGCATCATCTTCCATGTTGATGGCATGTTGGCAAATAGAGGGAGAAATCCCCTTCAAATCATCAAGAGTGTAGCCAATAGCTCCTCGGTGTTTCTTCAATATTTCCAATAACCTTTCTTCCTCAAAATCCGAAAGCTTAGAACTAATAATAACATGATATATTTTCTTATCATCAATATGAGCATACTTAAGATTATCAGGCAACGGTTTTAAATCAAAAACAGGATCTTCCTTTGGTGGTGGTGTTGTACCTAGATCCTCAACCGGCAAGTCATGTTTAAGAATAGGTTGACGAAGGAAAATTTCATCAAGCTCGTTTCTTTCTTCCCTAAAGACTTCACTCTCACTATCCTCCAAATGTTGCTGCAAAGGATTATTAGGAGCAAGAGCAATAGATGCACACTGTTCAACTCTAAAATCATCATTAGGCAAATCAGCTTTATAAGGAGTTTTGGCAAATTTAGAGAAATTAAACTCATAAGATTCACCAGCAAATTTAGTCACAATTTTCTCCTTCTTGCAGTCTATAACAGCTCCACAAGTATTTAGAAAAGGTCTACCAAAAATAATAGGACAAGACTTACTAGCAGCAGAACCAAGTACCAAAAAGTCAGCAGGATATTTAATCTTACCACATAGAACTTCCACATCTCGAAAAATACCAATAGGAGAGATAGTTTCTCTATTAGCTAGCCGAATAACCACATCAATATCTTCAAGTTCACAAGAACCAATTTCATGCATGATTTCCGTGTAAATCTCATAAGGAATGGCACTAATACTTGCACCAATGTCGCATAAACCATAATAACAATGATCACCAATTCTAACAGAGAGCATAGGAACACTGGCTTTCCTAGACTTATTAGGATGCGAAACAATATTAGAAGCATCTTCACAGAAAATGATATGACCATCTTCTACATTTTCAGTCACAAGATCTTTAACTATTGCAATAGCAGGTTCAACCTTTATTTGTTCTTCAGGTTCTATAGGTTTCTTTGCACATTTATTAACCGCACTAGTTATAATAGAATACTCCTTCATTTTAGCAGGAAAAGGAGTTTTTTCAATATAAGCTTCAGGAAGAATATGATCAACAGTTTTAATTTCAACACATTTATCTATAGGTGAATCAGTTTTATCTTTGTAAGGTTCATGATACTTATCAAAATTCTTCCTAGGCAATTCAAAATGAGAGGAAAAAGCTTTATAAAATTTTGCAACAACTTGAGAGTCAAGACCATAAGTAGCACTCATATTACGAAATTTATCAGTATCCATAAAAGTTGCAATGCATTCATAATCATAATTTATACCTGACTCTCTATCTTTGTCGTTCTCCCATCCTTCAGTATTCTCCTGGATCCGATCAAGAAGGTCCCATTTAAACTCTTCTTTGTTGCGTGTAAATGCTCCAGAACAAGTAGTATCCAGCAAGGTTTTATCTTGAAAAGAAAGTCTTGCATAGAAATTATCAATGATGATATTACCAGGAAGCTCATGAATGGGGCATTTGAGCATTAAAGACTTCAATCTCCCCCATGCTTGGGCAATACTCTCCCCATCATGAGGCCAGAAATTATATATGCGGTTTCGGTCTTTGTGAATTTCACTTGGAGGATAGAATTTAGAATAAAATAGAGGCACAATATCCTTCCAATCAAGAGAATTCCCATTCTTCAGCAATTTATACCAATGCGCCGCTTTACCAGACAACGATATAGAGAATAGTTTCTTCCTAACTTCATCCATAGCAATACCTGCACACTTGAATAACCCGCATAATTCATGTAAAAACAGCAAATGATCTCCATGATGGACAGTTCCATCCCCTTCATAGCGGTTATCCACAACACGTTCAATAATTTTCATAGGTATTTTGTATGGAACCTCTTTCTCACCAGGCGTGTCATCCACTACCTTTGCAGTAGTAGTAGATTTTCCAAATAGGAATTCAAGAGGAGATCTCTCCATAATGAATTATAGCAGCAGGCAGAAATAAAATCAGCACGTACAGTAAAGGTTTCCCTTACCAATTCCACTTACCAATAGCCCTTCACTCCCCGGCAATGGCGCCAGAAAATAGTCTTGATGACCCACAAGTATAGGGGGTGTATCGTAGTACTTTCGATAAATAAGAGTGTCGAACCCAACGAGGAGCAGAAGGTGTTGACAAGCAGTTTCGATGAAGGATTCATTGTAAATGCTCACAGACAAGTATTCAGGGGGTTTTTATATTGCAGATAAATAAAGTACAAGTAAATAAAATGCGAGAGTAATAGTTGCAGCGAGTGGCCTAATACTTTTTAGCACAAAGGACAAGCCGATTTGTTTACTTATGATGACCAAACGTTCTTGAGGACACACGGGAATTTAGTCTAGTGCTTTCGCTTCATATAGTTGATTAATCTTCATTGTTTTGATAAGTGTTGTGTGGGTGAACCTATGCTAATGCACCGCCCTTCCTAGGACTAATACATACTTGTGATTATACCCCTTACAAGCATCCGCAAATACAAGAAAGTAATTAAGATAAATCTAACCACAGACCTTAAACTACGAGATCCTGCTATCCCTCCTGCATCGATATACCAACAGGGGTTCAGGTTGCTGTCACTCCGGCAACCCCACAATTAGCAAACGAATACAAGATGTATTCCCCTAGGCCCATAAAGGTGAAGTATCATGTAGTCGACGTTTACATGACACCACTAGAAGAATAACACCACAACTTAAATATCAAACCATTGAATATTACTCAACATAGTTCACTACTAACATTTAGACTTCACCCATGTCCCCAAGAACTAAACGAACTACTCACGAGACATCATATGGAACATGATCAGATGTGATATGATGATGAATAACAATCTGAACATAAACCTTGGTTCAATGGTTTCACTCAATAGCATCAATAACAAGGAGTAATCAATACCGAGAGAGTTTCCCCTATGAAACAATCAAGATTCAACCCTAGATGTTACAGCGGTGACGAGGTGCAGCGGTGGAGATGACGGTGACGATGGCGTCGATTTCCCCCTCCGGGAGGGAATTTCCCCGGCGGATTTCAGCCTGCCGGAGAGCTCTTTTCTCTCTGGTGTTTTCCGCCCCGCAGAGGCGGCTGTGTCTCCTCGCGATTATGCCCCGCACCTTAGGTTTTCGGGTAGATGAAATACGCGAAAGAGAGGCGGCCGAGAGGGGCTGTGGTCCCCCTCCCCACAAGGCGGCGCGGCCAGGGCAGGGCCCGCGCCGGCCTATGGGGGGCCCATGGTGGCCCTCCTCGGCCCCTCCTTTTGGCTGGCTCATTCTTCTGGAAAATAAGATCTTCGGTGTAATTTCCGTTAGTTGTTGATCTTCAGAAATATTGCATTCTGACGGTGCTTTTTCAGCAGAATCCTGACTCCGGTGAGTGATATTCTCCAATAATCATGAAACATGCAAAATAGGTGAAATAACATAAGTATCATCTCTAAACATGAAATATATCAATGAATAACAGTAAATTATGATATAAAATAGCGATGCAAAATGGACGTATCAAGACACGCTCCACTTTTTCATTTGAACACTTGTGTTCTTAATTTACTTTAATATTCATGGCGAAAGCTGAAAGCTGCAGCAGTTATTGCTATTTGGTTGGAAACATAAAATGCTTCATATTGTCTTGAATAATTTGATACTTCGCAATTGTTTTGAGCTCTCAAGTAGATCATGTTTAAGCTCTTGCATCATGTAGTTTAAACCTATTAGTAGAGAACTACCGTAGAGCTTGTTGAAATTTGGTTTGCATGATTGGTCTCTCTAAGGTCTAGATATTTTCTGGTAAAAGTATTTGAGGAACAAGGAAGACAGTGTAGAGTTTTATAATGCTTGCAATATGTTCTTATGTAAGTTTTGTTGTACCGGTTCATACTTGTGTTTGCTTCAAACAACCTTGCTAGCCAAAGCCTTGTACTGAGAGGGAATGCTTCTCGTGCATCCAAAACCTTGAGCCAAAACCTATGCCATTTGTGTCCACCATAACTACCTACTATGTGGTATTTTTCTGCCATTCCAAGTAGATGCTTCATGTGCTACCTTTAAACAATTCAAAACTTTATTACTCCTTATTTGTGTCAATGTTTTATAGCTCATGAGGAAGTATGTGGTGTTTTATCTTTCAATCTTGTTGGGCAGCTTTCACCAATGGACTAGTGGCTCATCCGCTTATCCAATAATTTTGCAAAAAGAGCTGGCAACGGGGTTCACAGCTCCAATTAATTAACCTTAACTAATAATTATCTTCACATGTTTTGCCCTGATTCATCAGTAAGCAACTTAATTTTGCAAATAGACACTCCTTCATGGTATGTGAAATGTTGGAAGGCACCCGAGGATTCGGTTAGCCATGGCTTGTGAAAGCAAAAGGTTGGGAGTAGTGTCCTCTATAAATAAAACTAAAATACATGTGTAAAAAAAAGAGAAGAGGGATGATCTACCTTGCTGGTAGAGATAACGTCCTTCATGGGAGCCGCTCTTTGAAAGTCTGTTTGACAAGGGGGTTAGAGTGCCCACTACCATTCGTTGACAACAACAAACACCTCTCAAAACTTTATTTGTATGCTCTCTATATGAGTTCAAAACTTCAAAAGCTCTAGCACATGATTGTAGATACAACTTGTAGATACAATTTCTGTCACTTTGGGGCCTTTGGTTCCGGACATAGACATGTGCATACAACTTGTAGATACAATCTAAGCAATAAGTATAGAGCTTAAATCTAAGATCATGCCACTCGGGCCCTAGTGACAAGCATTAAACACAACAAGATTGCAGCAACAATAACTTCATAAACTTTGTAGATAGACAATCATAACGTAACAATCCATCGGATCCCGACAAACACAACACCGATTACATCAGATGAATCTCAATCATGTAAGGCACCTCATGAGATCATTGTATTGAAGTACATGGGGGAGATGATACCAACTAGCTACAGCTAGAACCCGTAGTCCATGGGGGAACTACTCACGGAGCATGATGGAGGCGATGGCGTTGATGGAGATGGCTTCCGGGGGCACTTCCCCGTCCGGCAGGGTGCCGGAACAGAGACTTGTCCCCCGAATTGGAGTTTCGCGATGGTGGTGGCGCCCCGGAGTCTTTACGGAGTTTCGTCAATTGGTACTGCGTTTTTAGGTCGAAAGGGCTTAAATAGGCGAAGAGGCGGCGCGGGAGGGGCGACAGGGTGGCCCCACACCAGGCCGGCGCGGCCAGGGTGTGGCCCGCGCGGCCCACCTGTGTGGTGGCCCCCTGGCTCTCCTCCGACTCTTCTTCGGTGTTCTGGATGCTTCCTTGAAAAATAGGATCTTGGGCGTTGATTTCGTTGAATTCCGAGAATATTTCCCGAACAGCCTTTCTGGAACCAAAAACAGCAGAAAACAAGAACTGGCACTGTGGCATCTTGTTAATAGGTTAGTTCCGGAAAATGCATAAAATCATCATAAAGTGCAAGCAAAACATGTAAGTATTGTCATAAAACAAGCATGGAACATCAGAAATTATGGATACGTTGGAGACGTATCAAGCATCCCCAAGCTTAGTTACTGCTCGTCCTCGAGTAGGTAAACGATAAAAAGAATAATTTACGTAGTGACATGCTACTTACATAACCTTGATCATACTATTACAAAGCATATGAGATGAATGAAGTGACTCAAGGCAATGATCTATAGTTGCTAACAAATAGATAACATATAGCAAAACTTTTCATGAAGAGTACTTTCAAGACAAGCATCAAAAGCCTTGCACAAGAGTTAACTCATAAAGCAATAGATTCAAAGTAAAGGCATCGAAGCAACACAAAGGAAGATTTAAGTTTCAGCGAGTTGCTTTCAACTTTCAACATGCATATCTCATGGATAATTGTCAACATAAAGTAATATAATAAGTGCAAATAAGCAAGTATGTAAGAATCAATGCACAGTTGACACAAGTGTTTGCTTCTAAGATGGAAGGAAGTAGGTAAACTTGACTCAACATAAAGTAAAAGAATGTCCCTTCGCAGAGGGAAGCATTGATTGCTATATTTGTGCTAGAGCTTTGGTTTTGAAAACATAAAGAGAGCATAAAAGTAAAGTTTTGAGAGGTGTTTGTTGTTGTCAACGAATGGTAGTGGACACTCTAACCCCCTTGCCAGACAAACCTTCAAAGAGCGGCTCCCATTTTATTTTTATTTTTGTGTGACACTCCTTCCAACCTTTCTTTCACAAACCATGGCTAACCGAATCCTCGGGTGCCTGCCAACAATCTCATACCATGAAGGAGTGCCTTTTTATTTTGGTTTTATTATGATGACACTCCTCCCCACCTTTGCTTTCTCAAGCCATGGCTAACCGAATCCTTCGGGTGCCGTCCAACAATCACATACCATGGAGGAGTGTCTATTTTTGTTAATTAATTTGGGACTGGGAATCCCATTGCCAGCTCTTTTTGCAAAGTTATTTGATAAGCGGATGAAGCCACTAGTCCATTGGTGAAAGTTGCCCAACAAGATTGAAAGATAAACACCACATACGTCCTCATGAGCTATAAAACATTGACACAAATCAGAGGTGATAAATTTTGAATTGTTTAAAGGTAGCACTCAAGCAATTTACTTTGGAATGACGGAGAAATACCATGTAGTAGGTAGGTATGGTGGACACAAATGGCATAGTGGTTGGCTCAAGGTTTTGGATGCACGAGAAGCATTTCCTCTCAGTACAAGGCTTTGGGCTAGCAAGGTTGTTTGAAGCAAACACAAGTATGAACCGGTACAGCAAAACTTACATAAGAACATATGGCAAGCATTATAATACTCTACAATGTCTTCCTTGTTGCTCAAACACTTTTACCAGAAAATATCTAGACCTTAAGAGAGACCAATCATGCAAACCAATTTCAACAAGCTCTACAGTAGTTCTCCACTAATAGGTTTAAACTACATGAAAAAAACTTAATCATGATCTACTTGAGGGCTCAAAAAAATTGCCAAGTGTCAAATTATTCAAGACAATATGAGGCATTTTCTGTTTCCAACCAAATAACCATAAGTGATGTAGCTTCCAACTTTTATCATTGAACATTAAAAGTAAAACGAAGAACAAGTGTTCATATGAAAAAGCGGAGCGTGTCTCTCTCCCAAACAAGGATTGCTAGGATCCGATCTTATTCAAACAAAAACAAAAATAAAAACAGACAGACGCTCCAAGTAAAGCACATAAGATGTGACCGAATAAAAATATAGTTTCAATAGAAGAACCTGATAAGTTGATGAAGAAGGGGATGCCTTGGGCATCCCCAAGCTTAGACGCTTGAGTCTTCTTGAAATATGCAGGGATGAACCACGGGGGCATCCCCAAGCTTAGGCTTTTCACTCTTCTTGATCATATATCATCCTCCTCTCTTGACCCTTGAAAACTTCCTTCACACCAAACTTCTCATAAACTTCATTAGAGGGGTTAGTACTCAAAAAAAAAACTTGAATTCACATTGGTCCTGTAGTGACACATTGCAAGAACTCAATAAAACATTAGCTACAGCTCTCCACGTCTAGAAAGCCTTGCTTAAAGTCCGCAAGAGACAATGCAAAAAACAGAGACAGAATCTGCCAAAACAGAACAGCCAGTAAAGACGAATTTTAAAGAGCTACTTCCGTTGCTCAAATCAGAAAACTCAGAACTAATGAAAGTTGCGTACATATCTGAGGAACACGCACGTAAATTGGCATAATTTTCTGAGTTACCTACAGAGAAAACAGCCCAGATTCGTGACAGATAGAAATCTGTTTCTGCGCAGAAATCCAAATCTAGTATCAACCTTCGATTAGAGGCTTCACTTGGCACAACATTGAAATAAAATAAAGATAAGGAGAGGTTGCTACAGTAGTAACAACTTCCATGACACAACAAAACAGTAGCAAAATAAACACATGGGTTATCTCCCAAGAAGTTCTTTCTTTATAGCCATTAAGATGGGCTCAATGAGCTTTAATGATGCACTCGCAAGAAATAAGAGTTGAAGCAAAAGAGAGCATCAAAAAGCAAATTCAAAACACATTTAAGTCTACCCCACTTCCTATGCATAGGAATCTTGTACACAAATAAATTCATGAAGAACAAAGTGACAAGCATAAGAAGATAAAACAAGAATAACTTCAAAATTTTAAGCATATAGAGAGGTGTTTTAGTACCATGCAAATTTCTACAACCATATTTTCCTCTCTCGTAATAATTTTCAGTAGCTTCATGAACAAACTCAACAACATAACTATCACATACAACATGCTTTTCATGATTCACAAACACATAATTTTTATCAAGCTCAAAAATAGTGCGATTAAAACTTTCAAACACACTTTTATCAATAATATAACAAGATGGTTGATCAATCTCAAGAGATATGGGAATCATAGATAATGTCAAGACCTCTCCAATCCCATTTTCATTAGTAGTACAATTAATATTATCAAGTAACATAGGACCATCATCAAGAGCTTTATCATAAACATTTGTTACGCAAAATTCTTTAGTACCATGCATTTCGACATCAGGCACAAACAAAGCATTATCATCAGATTTATCAAAGTAGCATGGATTATCATAAATAACAGTAGCATAATTATTCTCACAAGTTTTACTCATAGGGAATATTTCAAGAGAATCCACAGGAACATAACATTCAACCTCCTTTGGTAAGCATGGAGGACAATCAAATAGTGTAAGAGATAAAGAGTTACTCTCATTAGAAGGTTGGCATGGGTAGCTAATCCATTCTTCCTCCTTTTGTTCATCACTCTCCTCTTCTTTTTCATCCAATGAGCTTTCAGAGTTCATCAATTTCCTCCTCTTTTCCATCCAATGAGCTTTCGGGTTCATCAATTTCTTCTTCCACGGGTCCCCGCAAATTGTGAGTGCATTCTTGTGCATTAATGAGTCTCTCTTTATAATCAATGATATAAGGATTATCAGTGTAACTTTCATTGCAAAAATTAAGGATAGAAGAGACATAATCTTTAAGGTCCTTACAAACAACACAAGTTTCATAATTTTTAACCATGAGGGATTCTATCTCAGAGGCTCCCATAAATATGAAAAATTGTTCTACCTCTTCAAACCCAAAATGAATATAGCTATTCCGATTATAGTTCTTAATAAAAAATTCCTCACTAAAGCCACATTGAAATTTAAGATGTTTAGTGTCCTGTTGAGAGCAACAGTTTATATCATGGCGTTTAAGCAAGATTTTAGCAATTGTATTCAATTTTTCTATTACAACACTCATCACTTTTCCCGCTCTTGATTCTCTATAATTATTATAATATTCTATAAGATCCAAGTAGGTTGTTGGTTCTCCCATAACAGTAGTTTTAATTTTTAGGTTTTTCAAATTTTTTATGGATTTTTGGGTATATAAGAAAAGTAAAACAAGACAAAAAGAAACTAAGCAAAAGTAAACTAAGCAAAATAATACCAAACAGAAATAAACTAAGAACAAATAAACTAGACAAAAGTAAACTAAGCAAAACAAAATAAGACAAAATAAAAACAGAGAGAGAGGTAGAGTGTACTCCCCAGGTGAACTTATGAGTAGAGCTATGCCTCCCCGGCAACGACGCCAGAAAACGGTCTTGATAACCCACAAGTATAGGGGATCGCGGCAGTCTTCGAGGGAAGTAAAACCCAAATTTATTGATTCGACACAAGGGGAGGTAAAGAATACTTATAAGCCTTAACAACTGAGTCGTCAATTCAGCTGCACCTGGAAAAGCACTAGCAACAGGGGTGATGTGAAAGTAGCAGTGATATGAGAGCAATAGTAACAGTAACACAGCAGCAGTAATAGTAATATGAGAGCAATGGCACCAGAAAATAGTTGATACTACTTCCAATGACATGTAGAACGAGTATATAATGATGAAAGATGGACCGGGGTTCCAGCTATCTACACTAGTGGCAACTCTCCAATAACAAGTGTTGGGTGAACAAATTACGATCAGGCAATTGATAGGATTGAAATAGCATTAAGACGTAATATCAAGATCATTAATCATGTAGGCATGTTTTCCATATATAGTCATACGTGCTCGCAATGAGAAACTTGTACAACATCTTTTGTCCTACCAGCCGGTGGCGCAGGGCCTCTAGGGAATCTACTTGGAAATTAAGGTACTCCTTTTAATAGAGCACCGGAGCAAAGCATTAACACTCCGTGAAAACATGTGATCCTCATATCTAAGCCTTTCCCTCCAGCTTGTCCCAATTCTGTCACTTTGGGGCCTTTGGTTCCGGACATAGACATGTGCATACAACTTGTAGATACAATCTAAGCAATAAGTATAGAGCTTAAATCTAAGATCATGCCACTCGGGCCCTAGTGACAAGCATTAAACACAACAAGATTGCAACAACAATAACTTCATAAACTTTGTAGATAGACAATCATAACGTAACAATCCATCGGATCCCGACAAACACAACACCGATTACATCGGATGAATCTCAATCATGTAAGGCAGCTCATGAGATCATTGTATTGAAGTACATGGGGGAGATGATACCAACTAGCTACAGCTAGAACCCGTAGTCCATGGGGGAACTACTCACGGAGCATGATGGAGGCGATGGCGTTGATGGAGATGGCTTCCGGGGCACTTCCCCGTCCCGGCAGGGTGCCGGAACAGAGACTTCTGTCCCCCGAATTGGAGTTTCGCGATGGTGGCGGCGCCCCTGGAGTCTTTCTGGAGTTTCGTCAATTGGTACTGCGTTTTTAGGTCGAAAGGGCTTAAATAGGCGAAGAGGTGGCGCATGAGGGGCGACAGGGTGGCCCCACACCAGGCCGGTGCGGCCAGGGTGTGGCCCGCGCGGCCCACCTGTGTGGTGGCCCCTGGCTCTCCTCCGACTCTTCTTCGGTGTTCTGGATGCTTCCGGGAAAAATAGGATCTTGGGCGTTGATTTCGTTGAATTCCGAGAATATTGCCCGAACAGCCTTTCTGGAACCAAAAACAGCAGAAAACAGGAACTGGCACTGTGGCATCTTGTTAATAGGTTAGTTCCGGAAAATGCATAAAATCATCATAAAGTGCAAGCAAAACATGTAAGTATTGTCATAAAACAAGCATGGAACATCAGAAATTATGGATACGTTGGAGACATATCATACTTCAATACAATGATCTCATGAGCTGCCTTCCATGATTGAGATCCATCTGATGTAATCGGTGTTGTGTTTGATGGGATCCGATGAATTGTTACATTATGATCAGTCTATCTATATAAGTTTGTGAAGTTATTGTTGCTGCAACCTTGTTGTGTTTAATGCTTGTCACTAGTGCATGAGTGGCATGATCTTAGATTTGAGCTCTATAATTATTGCTTAGATTGTATTGTTTGCACATGTCTATGTCCGAAACACGAGGCCCCAGAGTGACAACAACTGGGATAACTGGAGGGGATGGCTTAGATATGAGGATCACATGTTTTCACCAAGTGTTAATGCTTTGCTCCGGTGCTCTATTAAAAGGAGTACCTTAATTACCAGTAGATTCCCTTGAGGCCCGGCTGCCACCGGCTGGTAGGACAAAAGATGTTATGCAAGTTTCTCATTGCGAGCACGTATGACAAAATATGGAAAACATGCCTACATGATTAATAGACTTGATGTTCCGTCTTAATGCTATTTCAATCCTATCAATTGCCCAACTGTAATTTGTTCATCCAACACTTGTCACTTGTTATTGGAGAGTTACCACTAGTGTAGATAGCTGGGAACCCCGGTCCATATTTCATCATCAAATATTCACTCGGTCCTATATGTCTTTGGAAGTAGTATCAACTATTTTCTGGTGCCATTGCCTCTGTGTTACTGCTACTGCTGTTGTGTTACTGTTACTATTGCTCTCATATTACTGCTACTTTCACATCACCCCTGTTACTAGTGCTTTTTCAGGTGCAGCTGAATTGACAACTCAGTTGTTAAGGCTTATAAGTATTCTTTACCTCCCCTTGTGTCGAATCAATAAATTTGGGTTTTACTTCCCTCGAAGACTGTTGCGATCCCCTATACTTGTGGGTTATCAGGGAACAATTCAAAGGGAATGCAACAAGTTCCAGGTGGCGTATGATCATGTGAAGCGGATTCCCGTTAGCGGCATCGGCATAAAGGACTTGGTATAGTTTTTAACCTCAACTTGTTCTTTCGTTATTTGCACACATGTTTATCATTGTTATCTCTCTTTGCTCTAGGTGTGGCAAGCTTTGGATTTTTTTCAAAGCGGGGAATGAAGGAAAGACCTTTGCCTTCTCTCATTGTTGGAAGGAACTCGAGGGCACCCCCAAGTTCTAGGAGGGGTACGAGGGGTACATGGAAACCTTGACTGGCAACAAGACCGCCAAAGATCCCACAGTCATTGACCTTGATGGTGGGCAGCCTTGCGGTAGCTCCGCATCTCGTGCAAGTCGTCCACGAGGTCACAAGGCAACCAAAACCGACATGAAGCGTGATGCTTCGGCCATGCAATTGTTCGGCACCTTGAAGGAGATGCATGCTGAGAAAGAGGTTTCCATGGACAAGAGAGGAGGCGCCAAGAGAAGGAAGAGGACAGAAAGAACTACTTCGATATCCAAAAGAGGAAGCTTGAGATTGAAGAGGATTGAAAGAGGTGAAGGTCAAGACGAAGGCTAGGAAAATTGAGCTCAAACAGAAAGAAACTGAGCGCATAGCAATGGCAAGGGCCAAAGAGGTGGAGTTGAAGGAGAAGGAAGTTGAGCTGAAACGGTAAGCCGAGGACAACGTGATCATTAACGCCGACTTGACCACCATGAGCGAGGTGAAGAGAGTTTGGTTCGAGAAAATGCAGAAGGAGATCCTAGAGCGCAAAAATTGAATTGACAATTTCAATTTCAATTTGTAATTTTTATATTTGTTCAAACTATGGCACATTTCATTTCTTCATCGTGCTACATTTTATTTGATATTATTTTATACTATTAATATTATTCTATATTTTTTAGATATTATTTTTAGGGATTTCTATTTTCGTGCCCCTGCTTCGTTAGTTGTACTCAGTTTTCCCCAGCTCGTTAGTTTTTCCTCAGTTTTCCCCTCCCTCTAGTTTGAAACCCCTCGAAGACGCGGGTTGCCGTCAGGTCGAGGCCTTACCGTTACCGTGAGGTCGGTTCCTCGCCGACCGTCTCGTGCCGACGGGTGGATCCATCTACCGGCCGACGCGTGGGCCGTTTTATTTCCGATTGTATACGCGGTGCTGCCAATGACAAATGGGGCCGCTCTATGGGGCTGCCGCAGCCAATGACCAGTGGGTCGTCTATTTATTTATAGAAAATTATATATTGCCGCTCTGTGGGGCCTCCGCAGCCAATGACCGCTTTTATTTAGAGAATATAATATAGAGCCGCTCTGTAGGGGTCGCCTCAGCCCATTTTCGCAGCTTAATCTAAAGTGACTCTTATGCTAAACATTGTGCATCCCGACGTTGACCTAGCAGTGGCGGCGAGCATAGCCGTTCGACCATGCCGATATCGGCATCGGCATCGGCATCGTTTGGAGGATGTGGTGCTCGAATAATAGTGGAAATGCGATATTATTTTTTACATGCATAATAAATAGCTAGATCTCTAAATCGATGCATATGAAGCTACATATATATTCTTGGTCATAATCCCCTTAATTATCTAAAGGGGATGGATGCATGGCTTCACGTCGTCGTCGCTTTCATCGTCAGTATCTTCGTCGTCTGAGTAGTAGTACCTCCTGCACATTGTTCCGTCGAACACCTTCACTCGTGAGCACATCATCGCCTTCATATTTGAAGTGTACGAACCAGCCGAAATCCACACCGTGCGCGATGGCGAATTTCTCCCAGCCCTTGTCGAGGTACATCCGGCCTTGTCCGTCAAATAGGACCTCCACGGTCCAGAGACGAGGACCGCAGTCGGCGGCTCGCAGATACACCTTAGCCGGCTCCTTGCCGTCAAGATAGTCCGCAAATTTTTTGGGAGTTCCTGCAAAGAGATCGAGCGCCGATCGTTTGAAATTAGGGAACCCTTGAAATTAAAGGTTTTTTAGAACATGCCCATAATTAATCACATGCATCATATATGTGGGAACGCGTACGTACCTTCTTGACCAAAGGGTCTTCATAGACGACGATGAAGAACTCCTCTATGATCAATGGCAGTGTTGACGGTGGTGGTGGCAATGATGATGATCCACTTCCCCTTCCCCTTCCCCTTCCCCTTCCGGTCCGCGTCCGAGACGTGGAAGCCATGGCAATGGATAAAGTGTATGTGAACGAAAAGAAGAGAGAGGCAGAACCTATTGACACAAGGGATGGCCGTGTGGGTGTTTATAAGGGAGAGATGACCGTTGTAGAGTTTACACAATAAAATAAGGAGGAGATGACCGTTGTGGGGGTTTATACACAATAAATTAAGGAGGAGACGACCGTTGTGGGGGTATAGTTTATCATTTTACCGTGAAAAGTAATGCCTAAAAGGAAAGTAATGGCTACAAGAAATCGGTGATGGTTTATCGTTTTTTGCGTGAAAAGTAATGGGTACAAGAAATGGGTGATGGTGTATCATTTTTTGCGTGAAAAGTAATGGCTACACGAAATGGGTGATGGTGTATCATTTTTGTGCGTGAAAAGTAATGGCTACAACAAATCGGTGATGGTTTATCATTTTTGTGCGTGAAAAGTAATGGCTACAACAAAATCGGTGATGGTTTATCATTTTTTTGCGTGAAAAGTAATGGGTACACGAAATGGGTGATGGTGTATCATTTTTGTGCGTGAAAAGTAATGGCTACAAGAAATCGGTGATGGTTTATCGTTTTTGCGTGAAAAGTAATGGGTACAAGAAATGGGTGATGGTGTATCATTTTTTGCGTGAAAAGTAATGGCTACACGAAATGGGTGATGGTGTATCATTTTTTGCGTGAAAAGTAATGGCTACACGAAATGGGTGATGGTGTATCATTTTTGTGCGTGAAAAGTAATGGCTACAACAAATCGGTGATGGTTTATCATTTTTGTGCGTGAAAAGTAATGGCTACAACAAAATCGGGGATGGTTTATCATTTTTTGCGTGAAAAGTAATGGGTACACGAAATGGGTGATGGTGTATCATTTTTGTGCGTGAAAAGTAATGGCTACAACAAATCGGTGATGGTTTATCATTTTTTGCGTGAAAAGTAATGCCTAAAAGAGTTTATAATTTAGCTCGTGAAAAATAATGCGAGAAAACCAAACTTTGCGTGAAGCTAACCGACGACAGAGAGAGAGAGAGGGTGGTGGCCCCGACCAGAGAGAGATAGGGGTTATCCTGCCCGTTAGATCATACGATCAACGGTCGTCGGGCACGATCCGCGTGACATGGGCTAGACCAATCAGGGCAATGTTGGGCGTCCGTGAGAGTTTGTGAAGGGAGAGGGCAAAACTGAGTAGTATCAAGAAACCAAGGGCAAGTGAGTAGTAAACAGACTAAGGGATTCAAATATGAGATTTAAAAAATGGAAAATGCGTGTTTTGTACAATGAAACCCATCTTGGCCTACCTCAAACTATTTGCAATACAAATCTACATGAGTGTGAAAATTATGGTCTCATTCGGACAAAGTATGTTTTGGGGAAAGCTGTTTTGGGTAGGGCTTATTATGGAAAACCATGCACCTTCATAGCTACTAGGTGATTTGAGAAGTGGCAATTTGTGGTGAAACTTGATTTATCTACGATTTATCTATGATTTGAGAAGTGGAAATTTGTGGTAAAGACTCCATGAGTAAGTGCCACTCCTTTTCGGAATTTTTTGCACATTAAATAACTCATTTAACTAGTTAATCCCATTTGTTGACTCTCTGTTGACCAGCCACTTGAGGGTAAAACTGAGTATATTGCACTAGCCGAGTATTAGCACTCAAGGTGAAAACCGAGCATACAAAAAATGCTAGTATATGACTCGAGGGTATACATGAGTATATCTAAATTTCCGGGGTTAGACTCGAGGACGCGTGTTGCGGTGCGAAGTGGAAGAAGTGCCATTGTTGACGCGTGTCGCGGTGCGGACGTGGAAGACGTGCCATTGTTGACTCGGGTCGCATTTAGGACGCGTAAGCCCCTCTCTCCCTCCCTCTGCACACAGTACGTCTCATTATCGCTCACGCACGAAACCACCCCTCTCACGTCCCATCAACTTCTCCAAAAACCCCAACCGCCGTACGAGCCCTCCCCCGCCGGCGATGGAGAAGAAGAATGCGCCGGCGGCCATCGCCCCGAGCCCGTCGCCTCCGAGCCCGTCGCCTCCGAGCCCGTCGCCGCCGAGCCCGTCGCCGCCGAGCCCGTCGCCGCCGAGCCCGTCGCCGCCGAGCCCGTCGCCTCCGAGGGCGGCGCATCCGAGGGCGGCGCATCCAAGCGCGGCGCCTCCGTGAACCTGGGCCGGTCTCACGGCCGACGGACCACTTCACAAGATCGGCGAATGCTTATTGGCCAAAGAGGAGTACGTGGACAGCTACTCGCTATGAGGCAAGTCCGTAGAAATTGGCGCTCAGGTTTACTCGATCCCGACGTGCACCCGCACGAATGGATCATGCTACACCACGCCCTTCCACGCGCCGCTGAGTTCACCTTCCTCCATCTCGGCACATCCCGCTACGTCACCATAGATCTATCCGCAGTTCGTGCAAGGTTCAAATTCCTCGGCTTTTCCCGTGGCGTCACCATAGATCTTATTTTCAATCTTAGTGCTGAATGTTATCTTTTCAATATATTTTAGATTCTACTTCGTCGGCTTTTCCCGTGGCGTCATCGTGCTTGCCAGAAGAACCCACCGCACAAGATACGGCTGCTGAACCCACTCACAAAGAAATCGAACACGATGTTTGAGGCGCAGATGCCATCTGTTTTTCTGAAATCGTCGTCGTTATCAAATCCCCGACTATGGTCTTCGTTGCCACACATTACCCGCCGGAAATTGGTTGGGTCGATGAGAGCACTCCAACTAAGGATATAAATGAAGATGGGGATTGGGGAGAAGGAAGATTTTCGATCAAGAACCATGGTTTCCGTTGCATTACCCCGTTCAATGGTGAACTCGTATGCGATGAGCTGCGGACAATTTTGAGATCGGAAGAATAGTGTGCACCAATATACGGTTGCAGCAGCGCGCGAGCACCGTCAAGATGGAGACACTAATTTCATTTCCGTAACTTGGACGTCGAAGTTCTACCTTGTGGAGTCGGATGGTGATCTGCTGCTTGTGTTGTTGGTCGGCGCGGCTTTGGCGGGCAAACCATTGGTGTACCGTGTGGACACTCGGAGCCGCTCTCTCCATCCGGTCACTAACATTGGCAGTAATGCCTTCTTCGTGAATTATATCCGGTGTATCTCCGTCGACACCGGAGTGTACCCGACACTTCAACCTGGCAGCATCTACTACACGGATTTGGGTTATATCAGAGCGTACTCTCATGATACAAATGCCTGGGATGAGTGGCCACTACGTGTGGATAGAATAGGATTCTACGGTTTGAGAAATGAACACAGGCCATACCGTTTGGAGGATGTATTGGCCTCACACTCGCAGACGGAAGGAGTTCAATGAATATTTCCTTGGGGAATTGCACGAATGGAGCGACGGAGAAATATATGAGGAGGAATGAAGAACAAATTCATTCATCCTAATCTTCTTGTTGTCCATACATTGCGTGCGTGATCTTGTATATTTTTGCAGCTTAGTTTGTCGTGAACATTAACAATGTTATTGGCTGCTTTTGGCTGCCGTATGCAGTTTACCTATGTATTATACTTAGTTTTCTCGATTATGCTGCTGTGAATTTATCATATAATAGCTTCTAGATTTGCTACTAGATTTGCTGCCATATTGGGCAAAAAACGAGGGCCAAAAGGCATAAATAACCCTAGAGATTTGCTACTAGATTTGCTGCCATATTGAAGAAAGACAGAAATAGAAGCTTCTCTAGATTTGATACTAATTTGGTGAAAAAGACAGAGAGAGAAAGAGGGAAAAGGTGCTCTTAAAAATGCCAATTTGGGCCGAGAGAGACAAAACCCAGCTCCTCGCTCACGTGCAACCAAACGCTTCTCGTCCCGTCCCACGCGGTCCCTTTCTACCAGCCCCACGCGACGCGGCCCCACACGACGCGGCCCCACGGACGACGCGGCGCAACACGTCGGCACGAACGTCCAAATAAACGGATTCCTTCCGTCTGAGCTCCTTCTGCGGGTCTTCAGACAAAGGCTAGGGTAAAACTGAGGAAAAACTAAGGGGCTGGAGAAAACTGAGCACAACTAAGGAACCGAGGGCACGAAAATAGAAATCCCTTATTTTTAAGTATGTGTGACCAATGGGTGGCCGCTGGATGCAGCATGCAATCCAAATGAACAAACGGACGCGAGATGCTGTCCGCGTTTCCGTGAACCCATCCACACGGTTTAAAACGAACGGCTCAGCCCGTTCGTTTGGATCGCAGTATTGAGCATGCAGCCGCAAAGACGACTCACATCCCAATAAAACCAGGCGATAGGTGCACGTCTCAGATGCGGCGGGTGCGCTCGCACCTGCACTAAAAAATCACTCTCGTGAAAATACCCAAGAGTCAAGCCGCCTATCCTGTCATACTATTGCTGATTAGTGTTGCTGTCGTCACTTGATTGGCTCATGATGTGCAGTCACACGTTTCTTCACAGTACATGCCCACACGTTCTTCACACTCCATGCTCATGTGCATGCATGTGCTAGCTTCTATCATGAGCATCTGCAGCGGTCGACGCATTTCGGATGTCCGAAATATCCGTTTGCGTTGGCCTGCGGACACGATGTGGTCCAGAGCGACCGTTTGCGTCTTAGGTACCTCAAGCGGTGCCGACGTATTTTTTAACCGGGGATAGCGTTAAGATCGCTAATGACGTTTTACGTCCCGTCGAGGACTGCCGCCGGCGATTAACTGTTCCCGCGCGACGATGATCGTTCCCGCGCTTGCCCAATACATTGGCAAGTTTCGCCGGCGTTTCGCGCGCGCGGGAAACGCGCTGCGTGCCAACGCCGTTTCCCGCCCCGCCGTGGCTATATATGGTGGACACCGGCGGGGGCGACGGGCACACCTCAAACTACCATCCATCCATGGCCGACCACATGAATTGGGAGAACGTTGTTCACATGTGCCGCCAGCTCCACCCGGAGGTGGAGGAGGACGAGGTAGCCGCCACCGGCGTTGAGGCGCAGCAGCTGGACCTGGAGGTGGCGGCGGCGGAGGCGGAGGTCGCGGAGGCGGAGGCGGAGGCGGTAGAGCGCGCGGAAGGGCGCCTCGCGGCGACAAGGGCGGAGATCGCCAACGCCATGGCCGAGCTCGCCGACGCCAGGGCCGAGCTCGTGGAGGCGCGAGCGGCCATCGCGGCCCCTCCGGCCGACGCCGTCATCCACGACATCGCGGACGACGACGTACCCGTGCCCATGCTCTTCGAGTGCGCCGACAACCAGCGGATTCTGCTCGCGTCCTTCGAGTCCCTGGCTGGGGACGCCCAGCGCCGTCAGCCTTGGCTGGCGGAGGAGGAAGCCCACAGCTATGCGATGGCCATGGCTGGGGGTTAATGTGCTCCGACCTCGGACTCGCTCCGGCGTAGGGGCCCTTCTCCGCGCGGGTGGAGCAGGAGAACCGCGAGGCCGGAGGCCGCCATCGCCGCCAGGGACGAAGCGGTGGCGGCGACGGCTAGGGACAGGGCCCGCTTCGTCGCCGACATGGCGGCGATCCAGGCGGCGGTCCAGGCGGCGGCGGAGGAGGAGGAGGCGCGGGCGGCGGTGGTCCAGGCGGCGGCGGAGGAGGAGGAGGCCCAGGCGGCGGCGGAGGAGGAGGAGGCCCAGGCGGCGGCGGAGGCGGTGGCTGCCAAGGTGGCGGAGGCCCAGGCGGTGGCCCTGTGGGACAGCAGCCTGGCCGAGGCCCTCGAACGGCGCAGGCGGCAGGACGAGATGTCCGTTGGCCGGCGTGCGTGGCGCGCGGAGTGCGCGAAACGCTCCCGCTTCGACGACGGCGCCAGCCCTTCTGGCGGCCAGTAGTAGGGCGCACGACTGCGAGTAACCGAGGCCGGTGTAGGCCGCGCGACGACGAGTAGGTACGGCCCCGTTGTAGTTTTAGGTTAACTCGACTAACCATCTCTGTAAAGATGGTCCTTTTGGCCAATCAATAGTGATGAAAAAATCTTTTGCTTACCTAGTCACTGCCGACCGGGCCCGGATGTACCCAACGCGGACAGATTCCGCGACCGCCGAGCGTCCGCGGAGACGCAAACCTGGCGCATATTTGGGCCAGGTTTGCGTCTCCGCGGACGGTCCGGTCACTTTGCATCGCCCCGCTGGAACAGGCTCCAGACGCATTTCCGTTCACGGCGGACGAAAACGGTCGCCCCGCTGGAGATGCCCTTACCAAGGGTGCGGTGTGGCGAGGGGTCTTTTCCTATCTGCTCAAAGCGAGCACAACAGAGACTTCAGCACCTGTCCCAACATTATTGTTCAGGTACAACTCGCCTCCCTCCCTCTTAGCTTGGGTTCAACTTGAGGAGATATAATCTAACTGCAAGTGCACAATTACATCAGCACTAGTACTTCCACATTTTTCATGTTCGGTTTCTGAATGTTCAGAGAAAGTGGCTCAGAAAAGTCGAGTTCGTGTTCTTAAATTATGATGCAGTAAAAGTTAAAAAAATTCTATAGGGGAGCGATGCCCCGGACTCTGCATCAATCGATGCACACAACCATTTATTTAAAATAGTAATGTAAACAAGATTATTTATTACACATGAAAGTGTGCCAATGGTGCAACACTACAAACCAGCTAAAAATGAAAAGTATAAAAATCTAGCCATCTCGAATCCTACTAATATGACGCCATCTCGAATCCTACTAATATGACGCAGTAAAAGTTGATATTCTTCATTCGTATGCCAATCAGTAGACCTTCAATTGCATCTGGAGTGAAAATAGTTAGTATTTTTCTTTCTTTTGCCAATGACCTTGAATTGTGTTTGTAATGTTTAGAAAAGTTTTTCGAAACAGAGCAATCCCGTCACTGTATATTTGACGGGGCAAGGTACTTTGTACTTCGTATTGCACGTGTTGTTTTTGTTGTGAGGAAAATATATTGCTATTCTTTTATGAACTAGCACAATGGCCCTCGCAAATGCGAGGGCATTGTCTTTAGTGTATTTTAAAATTTATGATATTAAATTTGTAGTTTCTAAAATATTTGATTGGAGTTATCCTTCTTTAAAAGTTTATGGTTTAAATTTATGATCTTAACTTTACAGTTCCATGGAATATGTGTTGTTTCAATTGTTTGATTTTTTCATAAAACCTCTAAAATATATGTTTGTTTATCAAGAAGCACCCATTGGTACTTTTTGTCCAAAATTTTAGTTTCTATAATAGAAAAAACTTGGACCTTACCCAAATAACATTTTTTTTGCAAAAAATCAATAATTTATCTATTAGATTTACTAACTTCAACAAATTTAGCCCTAAATTAATTTTTGTTAAATTAATTTGAATCCATCTCCATATTTTGAACTTTCAAATTGTCTACTATGGATTGAAGTTAAACAAATCTCAGAAATTTTGTTGAAGTTCGTGGAAATTTAAATATTGCGTTACCCACATTGCCCACATGAAACATACGATTTGCCAATAGCAAGACGCAAATATGATATGGTTAGAAACTGGTGTAGCTTGTTACTCTCTCCAAATTTTTCAGTCAATTTTTTTTATAAAGAAGCACCGTCCCTTTAGCGCAAAATTTAAATTTTGCTAAGAGGAAAAAGTTGGACCTAACACAAATATCAATGTTTTTTTTTGCAAAAAAAGGATTCAATACTTTATCTATTAAAAATAATTAACTTCAACAAATTTAGCCCTAAATTAATTTTTGTTAAATTAGATTGAATCTAATTCATATATTTCAAACTTACAAATATGTTACTATCAACTCAAGTTAGCAAAATCTCAGAAAAAATGTTGAAATTTCATGGAAATTTAAACCCTATTTTACCCACATGAAACATATGACTTGCCAACAGCCACATGCACACTCGGTACGGCTACAAACTGGCGTAGCTTTTTACTCTCGCCCAATTTTCCCGCTAAACCATTTTGGAGGTCTTGTCGATAATATTAAACCTACCGCCTTTCTCCATATGTGTTCAGTATGTAGTAGGTCACTTGTTGAGTCATCTATATGGTCTACTTATGTATCTATCTTCTGTGTGTATTTGATGTTCGTACAGCAAGCAATCCCTCTGTGTGTAGAAATTAAGCATATATACACATGTACAAGTTCAGCATATTAAGTACTCTCTCCGATTCACAATATGTGTCGGCAATTGTGTAATAATCTACTACTAAGTAATCGACACTTATTTTAAATTGAAGAGAGTAGAAAAATTAAGTGATTTGTATAACCAATTAGATAGCCTAAATGGCTTAGATCTGTATTGCATATGTCCCCAATTACGTTCGTTGCTTCTGACCTCATCTTATTTTGCGCTTATTTTTCTAATCCGTAGAGGATCAAGAATTTATTTTTGTTACACCGTGACGTAATTAGACATGATAAGTATAAATGAGAACGACTTGATTTCAACTGCCACTGCATATGCATGAGCCAATATTATTGTCGATCGGGTCGGATATTAATCAAGGAATTATTCTTGGCTATTATTTTCTAGTACTTTTATGCCTAACATATCCATGCCCTCCTCTCATGCCTAGCTTTAGGATTTTTTCTTGGGAAAATCTACTGGTAGGCGCCGCACTGCTGGCACTCCCGTGCGGCGCGTGTATTAGGAAGAAAACGCATCGCTGCCCTTAATAGTCGATTATCTTATCCCCACAGTCCCACCCTCACCTTATCCAAGTTCTCTTGACCACGGACCACACATCGACGGGAAGCGGCGCCAAGAGCAAAGAGAGGAGGAGGAGACCGCCGTTGCCGCCGAGCACGGGGCCGCCGTCGCCGCACGATGCAGCTGAGAAGGTCTTCGCTGCCGCCGTGCACAGAGCAGCGGGGGAGGCCGTGGCCGCCGCCCAGCACGGAGCTACGGTGGAGGCGGATAACGCCGATGAGCACATCGAGGCACGGCTCCGAGAGGAGGAGGGTGCTGCCGACGAGCGGACAGCTGAAGGCGCCGCAAGCACATGGAGGTGCGCGCATGAGGAGGATGTGCGTGTTCATCTATGTTCTCCATTCGTTGAAGAACAGAGCTCGAATTTGCTGCTCCATCGACCGTCTGTGTTTTTCCAAGTAGATGCAGCAAAGCTTCTGAGCACGTGCGGCTGTGCGTCTAGGCCTACCGCAACCATAAATTAATTTGGCAGCTAGGCACTAATTAACCTGATAAATATGCACGAATTAATCTGGCAGTTACTCCTGATTAATTTGAAAATTGCCAGATTAATTAACCCTGTGATTAATTCGGAAATTACTCCTAATTATTCTGGCAGCAGAGTGTACTAATATGGAAAAGAATATACCTAATTACCGGTAACTACTCCTAATTAATCTGGATGTTCTCCTAATTATTCTGGTAATTAGTAATATAGAAATGAAGATCTTGTTAATCTGGCAATTAGCAACATCCTGGAGGCTGTTTTGTTATACGGATGGTATAGCCGTATATGCGTTGCATCATGTTGACGTGTCGATGGTGTTCTCGCGGCTTCTACACTGGTTCTTCAGAGCATCAACTGATTGTGTAATAAGCAAGGAAAAGGAGCAGGTAACAGAGTGTTCTTTTTCCGGAAATAAAACCCATCGAAAGCTGATGTTTTAAGGTTGAAACCTCACACTTCGGCCCAACAAGGCCCTTTCTTATGCGGGCCAAGCCACATGAGACATACACCCGCAGTTTCGCGGTAGCAGCCGCCGCACCGCGCGGCGCCGCTGCACTACGTAGCGGCGCCGCACAAAAGCCTTCCCGTGCGGCGGCTCACGGGAACAGCCCACTGTGTCAGCTCCATAAACAACTCTTTTCACTATTCGCTGCACCCTTGTCACGTCATAGTACCAGAAACATATTACTCTAGTAGTAAAATCTATCACAGGTGTGTCTCCATAAAAACCATTCACATCAAACTATAGTGTTAAAATATGTACTCCCAGATTAATTATGCCTACCTGCCAGATTAATTATGCCTAGCTCCCAGATTACAAATTCTGAAAAAATTAAGCCTAGTCTGCCATGTTCAGTTCGTTACTAATTACCAGATTAACTGGACCCTAATTGCAGATTAATAATGCCTAATTGCCCGGTTAAATTTTTCATCAGATACTGATTGCCAGATTACTAATAGCAATTTCCAGGTTAATTAAGTCTAATTGCCCGTTTTCTGTTGGTGGTAGTTACACGGTTGACTACATTCAGAACTTGAAAATCTGTAGCCGCAGTGGGAGAAATCCATCTTCTAGCAAAAGAAGATGCCCCTGCAGCTATAGGATTACACTCCGCCACTAATCAACTACCAGCAATCAATTTGAGAAGGGTGTTCACAAGAAAACTTGAGTAGGAGAAGGTACACAATCAGTAGCTAACCAACATGTGCTACTCGCATCAGAAAATCAACAAATCGAGAGGGTGGAGGAGAGGAAAAACTCAAGCAATCACAAAGCCTTTGGAATCGACAGCGGCATCGTCCATCAGCTCGTCGCTGGGAACCTCCTCGTGCACTTCGCCGGCCTCCATCTACTTGTCACCGGCGGCCTCCTCGTGCTCGTCGCCGGCAGCCTCCTCGTGCTCGTCGCTGGGGGCCTTCTCCTAGAGCTCGGCGGCGTGCTCAGCAGCGGTGATGCAGCACTGCGGCGCCTGCCCGGCTCGGAGCTCCGGCGCCCATCCCGTGTGGTGGTCCGGCGCCCATCCCGTGTGGCACTCCGGCGCCCATCCGGCGCGGCGCGCCGAGGCGTCGCTCTGCCGCCTCTCAGATGAGGTGCCCCTCCATGTGGTCTGAGAGAGAAAGTAATCATGTGGCTGAGAAAGCTTGTGAGGGGATAAGGACCAAAGGTGCGAGCGACACGGTTTCTAATAGGGAGCGATGCGTTTTTTTCCGCCGCACGGGAGGCTCGGCCATGCGGCGCCTCTCGTTAGATTTTCCTTTTTTCTTTTCTTCCTAGAACGTCTTTGAGTTCGTGAAGCACACTTGTCGATCGGATCGGACATTAATCAAGGAATTATTGTTGGCTATTATTTTCTAGTCCTTTTATGCCTAACATATCCATGCCCTCCTCTCGTGCCTAGCTTTAGTTTTTTTTCTTCCTATAACGTCTTAGAGTCCATGAAGCACACGGTTTCTATTCCACATGTTTGCCCGGCCACACGATGCTTTGTATTTTTTTATTTAAGACGCAAATGTAAAGTCTTACTCCCTCCGGTTCATATTAATTGACTCTAATGTGAATGTATCTAGATATATTTTAGTTCTAGATACATCCATATTGAAGTCAATTATTATGAATCGGAGGGATAATATGTTTGACCGGTTGTACAGACAGTACAGTTTACGTTTAGCGTACGTGTTACACAAGGATTCCAAATTAAGTTATGTAATTTGTCGCTAAATTCTAATCGTAAATTACAGATCTAATAGCTAAAATAATTCTGAAGATGTGGATTAAAGTGGTTTCTCTATTTTAGACTCTTTTACATGATGTCGGCAGTATAGCCTGGCGTGAATATATTAGTACTGTTTCCTAGTATTTTGTAATATTTTTGAATTTTAATTAATAATATTAATGTATTTAGATTATTTAAATATACGGCCTTATGTACGCGTGCATAGCGGGCATGGCGTGAATATATTCGGAACTTGTTGTAGTATTTTTTTTCAGCCCTACCACGTGCTAAAACTGGTTGTTTACGTAATTTATCTAGGTTCTAAAATATTATTAATCTAAATAACTTAATTTGCATACGTATTATGAGCTAGTCCAAATCATGTTGGACTCATTAGGAGCCAGCATGCGATTGCTTTCCATGCCACACGAGTGTATTTAATTCCTTTAGAGCCTGGACCATACGAAGCGTTATTAGATTTTACGCAGATATGTAATGTAAAGATGGCTTCCATAAACATGATAGATGCATACCCGTATACGGTAAGGACTCTTTCTTTATTTTTTGAGGGACTCGTTCCTTACGGTTATTTGGCACACAAAAGAAGTTCTCAGACGTGCCACAAGTTAAGTTTTGTAAATGTATATTATTGTACGTAACGCTTCATAACTTTTAATCTCAGACGTTAAAAATAGAATCATCGGTTTATGTTTTCTAAGCATATGTGGATTAACCTGGTGCCTCGAAAAACACCCTTATTTTGCTTTTAGTATATAATAATAGATTCCCAATCCAGAACTCTACACCATACGACGTTGTTCAACAAGAAGTTATCTTTACTTTCAGGTGATTGCTTCTCTTCTCGTCGCAATGTCCCTAGTAATTTAATTATCATTTGTTTTTCTTAAAGATGATTTTGCACTCTTAAAAACCTATAGATTCTCAACCTTGGAACTGAATGATCTTTGCACCCAATTGGTCATCAATATAGCACACGATGAGCAAACAAGAAATTCCAGCATCAAAGGAAAGGACCATATGTATGCAGTCAATACTAGCAAGCATTGGCGCGGCGTGCGCCGCGCCCGTCATACATGGATGTCGCATAATAATTTTTTTGGCATGAATCATGAGTCACTAGGAAAGCATTTGATCTCAAGCATCTTGGGCTTAACTTATCTACAACAGCAGAAGAAAATAAACAGCTCATACATAATACTACAATCTTCCCTGAAGAAGATACAAACTCAGATTTGTTCCAATGAATATGGCAGTAACCAGATTTATCTAAGGCGCTCCACAATTGTATATGAACACCTTTCGTGGAACTCACTTATGACTTGGTAAAAGCAACAATCACGGAAAAGAAGTTCTAAATAGGGAATATTGCGTCCTCTTGGTTTTATACATGCAGGCTCGTCAACCTGTACATTTCCAAAAACTATCATCGCTGCCGCAGCCAATCTTTATTATTAAAGTGAAACCTATAAGTATCTGGTGTCACACATCTAACAAACTAAAAACATGCTACCACTAACTATCTCCTATTAAAAAGTGCTCTCTCATTTATCCACCGCGAATAATAGTTCTATCCCTCGGAAATGGTCGCATGGATTGTGGAAGCAGCTGCAGGTTAATAGGGATCGACACGCACTTGTTTCAACTGCCATTGGCCTCCTAATGCTTCTTGCTCGTCCAGGTTGCATCCGCATGCATGGATACCCACGATGCATACACAAGCAGCACGCATGGCTTCGTGCCTTGTTCGAAGAATTTCAGGTCTGCAATGCATTTACGTATGAATCATACTGCTCCTTCAAAACAATATACAGTACTACAGTAGTATATACTCGTTGAATTTTTTGGCAGCGTATACTTTTTATAAAGTTGTGATAGTATATCTGCCTTTGAGAAAACATTTATGCCTCTTGAAAAAATGTATGTACTAGCTTGATGGATATGAACAAATCGTACATACTTCTTGAAAACAGGCTCATATGTACCTCTTTTTGTGGTATATACCCCATGGCAATACAAACTCATTTTTGTGGAAATATATACTTCTTATTCTCTAATATACTTGAGCTTGATTGGGTCTTTTCCTTCTTCGGTTCGGGTGGTTTTGGCATATTTCCCCCTTGATATAAGCATGCCCTCTTTTATATATTTGGTTTTCCGTGTTCTTTATGAATATGCGGTGCTCATGCCGGTTGGTCAAAAAATATTATCGCAAAAATTAAGGTGATCATACGTTAGGTGATGTCACACTTCTCATGATGTACATAACAAATGCCACCGCGCTAACAACTAGCAAACTTTATCTCAACTTCATCCCGTGCCTTCCTCCGTAATTATCTTGTGACTAACAAATATATGTGTTCTAAACCGAAATACCCTCACTTTTCCTTATCCAAATGAATCCCCTATTTTCGCATGTATCACCTCTGCTCCTCCCTCCTTACACCCCAAACGCCTTCTCTCTGACGCCCATGCACACAACGCTCAGGCTTCATCTTATCCAATGTGCAAGACATCGTCGCGCAAGCTGTAGAGCACACCATGTCGGACCTTGCCACGACACCATTGCGCACACCATCACCCACCCCATGCAGGAGCGGGCCGTGAACTACACCGCACCAAAGTGGAAGTCCTCGCCGCACATGCCATGTTGGACCTTGCCGCGAACAGGCGCACGCCATCGCTCACACAGCGCGCCGTTGACGGTGCCGCCATGCACGTCGTGGAGGGCAGCTTCGAGCACGCCATCATCCGCATACGTGTCTTCCACGTACAGGTGGTTAACGAAGAAGAGGATTGCGTCTGAGGCATCTTCAGAGCCGACAGTGTCTCAGTGGGTATACATATCTGGAACATACGACTCGCCGGTAAGAGCAACGGCGTCCGAGTCAGTTGGTCCATCGAGTCGTCATATTCATTATGTCCTTCTAAGAGTGGATCATAGTTCATAGATTGAGGAAGAGGTCTCTATGGTATTAGGAAGGAAAGAGCGGGTCACGGTTGTTTTTCACTTGGAGAAGAAGAGTTGTGGCACACCGCGCCTTGAGTAGTGAGGAAGCGATGAGAGCATGTACAATGGGGTAACGTCAGCCTTCCCTTACGCTTGCCACGTAGGATTTTTTCTTAGTTGGAGGAGAGAGAAGAAAGAGAAAGAAGGTTGTCTTCCCTTAGCTAAGAGATAATCTATTATGAAATAAGAGAAGACTATTTTTCCATTGTACGACCTGTCTTCCCCTAGCCACACAAATTTCTACTAAAACTAATTAATTTTCAATTATTATAGGGGATGACAATAAGAGATAATGCATTGTATCCCTAATATATATGTCTTCTCTAGATGGTGTGGACTACAAAGAGAAGACATATCCTCCCTACCATTCTATATGGCCTAATGGCTCTACAAAAAGAGGCCCCACATGCATGTTTTATTAGAAAGTAGGAGAGAAAGTACGCTTGTATGCCTAACGGCTAAAGGCTACATGTGCTCGGACAAAATCACGACCATGAGTAAGAAGCTAAGAAGGGGCATATACCTAGAACAAAATGCTTTACATTCCCTCAGGTACGGTGTAATATGCAAGAAATTACATGATACTTGAAAATGGAAACCCACAAATAACTAAGAACTGGACATGGTTGGTTATCTCAGATGTTTAATGCTGAACCAATGCTTCTCCCTACAAACGTGCTATCAGAAAAGTTTGAGGAAGGATGTCCGAATTGTGTTCTGTCTCACTTTTCTAGCCCAAAACTCATAGTTCTGCACGGCCTTTGCTATCCAACAAAATAAATTAAGTTTATCAATGTATACAAATAAAAAATGCAGAAAACCATCAAATAGTTTTAACTAATGTTTATCTTCTGGACGAATCAAAAGTTTAGGCGGATGCTAGCCATCAACCAGCTGATCTGAGTTTTTCATTGGCCAATTGGGCAACCGTAGGATTTGCACCCATCAAACGTTTTGCTCTCATTTTTCTAATAAGGCTGCTTCGTTGCTCCAACCACCCTCCCATTTCCTTCTCCCTCCTACTTTTTCGTATGGCGTGGTACTGACCCTGCTCCCACACATCGTCTATAATTATGGTATGCAACTTGTTGTAACGATTACCAAATCTCTGGCCAATTCGAGAATAGTTGGACATCTCTTTGTAGCATGATCAAATAATGTTTCCAACAAAAAACACTAAATTGTCCAAGAAAAAGAAATTGCATATGTAGCATTAGACAAGAACATTTTCACCATATTTGGAAGAGCTTTGGCAAGTGCATATAGAATGAATGTAGCAAAAAATTGGATAACTTATCCAACATTAATATACTAAGAATGCACCAACTCCTAGACTTTGGTTATCGTGCATAGTCAAAATGAGTAAGGGCTATATGTTAGAACATCTACAAGTTAGAAATAACAAGTGACACAAGACACAACGACTAAAAGTGAAGACTACTAAAGGTGGAAAACAAGTGGGATGAAGAGTAGACTTCATCATGAAATGGAGCCCACAAAGATGATTCTCAACAAATTGTTACCACCATTGCAAAATAAGTTTGTGATATTTTCAATGCAATCTAAATGCTTGGAATGCAAAATTTTGACCTATGGCATGTTTACCTATGAGACAAGAAAATATTTTTGAAGAGCCGTGGCAACGCACGGGCATTCAACTAGTGGAATTAATTCTCACAAGGGTCACTTGATAGTCGCAGTTCGGCTATCCCATCAAGAAGAATCCATTCCATCCATCATTTTTTTCTCAGCCCAGACTTTTTAGTTGGGTGAAAGGTTCTGAAAAGAACTTAAGTAGCCGAACTTACGTTCTTTTACTTCCGAGTTTCACTCGATCAGAACCTACATAAATGGATCACATTAGCATTACAGAACGGAAAATGACAGAGAATTAACAGTTGATATTGTGATTTTGGTTAGCATGACACATAGACACAATATAATAAAGTTTTCGGGGGAATCAGGTGCGCCTACACCCGGGTTCTCCACCATATTTTCCCGCTTTTGAGCAACTACAATGTCTTCCTTTATTGTATTCCTTGTGAATCGAACTACTTCAAACCTTTGGATAAATCATGGTTTATTGATTAAGTAATGGCTCACGCCAAGTCCTAAGAATGCCAAACATGCTTGAAATCATCAGTTTGTACACGTTCAAGATTATGTCTCAAGCACCAGCATAAACAGTTCAACAGACGGGGCATGTTATAAGTTTCATGTGCGAAAAAACAGGTCGATAAATTTGGAAAAGGAGATAATGTAAGGAGCTTGAGAAAGACCAGCAAGGAGAAAACCCTTCTCCAGCATCACCGGCATCAGATAGATAAAAGTAGAGAATATAAAGGATCATAAAGAACTCTACGGTCTCCTATATTATAAACATTTAATTGCAATTCACAAACCTAAAATACAATTATTTTCTGATAAAGAAAGTTAATACTAACTGAAGAGGAGAAGCTTGCTTTATGACCAACTGGCCATAAAGAAATGAGTTACATTCAAAACGATGTGTCTATCTGCTACTATATGGACGCAATAAGACTGAGAAATAAAACTTTGCAAATATCACAATGTACAATAATTAATGTAAGCTGAAAGAATGCACCACTGCACGAACCAATACATCAAAACAAACAATGGAGAGGGAAAATACACGAACTATATATCTTCAGACACCCTGTATACTAATTGATATAGGGAAAGCAGAGTAGAGGATGCCTTAGGGAGGATTTACCTCGGTTTGCAACTTCAGTCAATATCCATAGCTGAAATTGAAAAAACTCTCAGAGAACATCAAATCTCTACTGGTTTGTGAATCCCTATAAATATCATATACTTATATGTGCATGATTGTTTAGAAAATAAATATTCCACTTTTATTAAATGCAAATGAAAATCAGTCAGCAACCCTGCAAGGTAGTCACATAATAATACAGTCATTAAAAAGACATAGCATTGCAGTGGACGTAGCTAAGATCGTATAAAGATGGTAATATAAATATGATGAGACTATAGGGGCAAGAGCTCATAAATATGTAACAATAGAATTCCATAAAAAAATTATTCCCCTATAGTCCTGTTGCACATGACCTGATATAAAATGAAGTCCTCCTACTGAATTACCGACCGCTGATATTATTTGATTGTAGATGGCAGTGTAAGGCCATAACTGAAGTACCAAGGCAGAATTAGATCCATTAGTACATTAGTTAGGGCCTTGCATTTTAATCTACTAAAAGAAACATATGCCGTTTCAATTATTAAAAGGGAAGAAAATTTTCACTTAAATACTTTTTTCATAATGTTGCTTTTCCAAAATGTAGCCTAGTTCTCTAGTAGGAATGGACTCTGTACAAATACTAAAAGATGAAAATATGTGCCCATTCTTGGCGAACATAAGTGAAAGTTCTTGCAACAATTGAATAAGCAAATAATTAGTAGGTATCTATTGGCGTGGATCACCTAATGGTAATCCAATTTGCATAAATATACCGCATTGTATATATCATCATTATCGATCAAATAATCTTCGGCCATTTGTAAACCCCACACAACAACCATAAGAAGATGTCTCAGGTGGAACAAAGAAGCTAAAAATACATCAGTTATCCTAAAAGAGAAGGCGTGGATGAAAAAAATGAAAATATATAACATTTCAGAAAATTCACCATTTCTTGATAAAAGCAATTGACAGTCGGGGAACCGTCCTGCAAATGAATTAAAACCATGACAATTCAGCGAAGAACAGAGGAAATCACTACATATGGAGAAAGGTAAGAGATGCAGAGCAGAACTTTCTTAACAGAAACACAATTATTTTGAATAAGCTTCCCCCTACGATTTAGTAGTTTCTGCGAGTTAGATTGCTGAAAAAATCTCACGTGCCCAATATTGAGCACACGATGCTCGGTCGATACTACAGGGAAGGGAAATCAAACACACTTGATTAATCAAACATAGATAATTAAACAAACATACCCAATAGTTTATCTCCAATCAATTATGTAGTATTCAAGTCTCTTCCCATTGCAGTCAACAATATCTTCTTAAAAATTATTTTGTCATCAATAGTTGGGTGTGAACCTTGGAGAAAAGTCTGCAGCACGCAGAGAAAAAAAAGTACCACACTGGTTGCTGATGATTGAGAGCTAAACCCAGGCTACCCTGATTAACACCAACATTCTAAGGTCTGAAATCAACAATCTAACTTTGCATACGCCACACAAAAACACCAGAAAGTGCTGACACAAAGGAAAACAGAACTCACCAGTTCCATGTAGCATAGCCCGATATGGTGTAGAAGAATACTTCCCAATTACACCTGCAAGTGCAAAATGCAAATGTTCCAATGCTGGGAACAAACAACGATAATAGCAGAATCGATGTGTATATATGCAAGAAACTACTAAATCAACAACCTAACTCGCCATATACCTACTCTCCAAAGTAATACCTGACAGCTCTCTATTGCATATACACACTCTCCAAACTCCATATAAAATTGCGAAGATGAATATATTGCGCAGAAAGTTGCGGAGAAGCAGGGATTAAGAAAACCCAAGTACCTGCATTTCACCAAATAGGCAGTGTGCGTCGAAACCACATTTTCTTTCATGATTGGCTCACTCATCCAATTCACCTTCTTGTGACTCTTGTTATCACAGAAATTCATGCCCAAAACTGCAAGAAACAGCATGAAAGCAGAACGAAAATCAACCATTTTACCGAGCCGCAAAAAAACGCTGCATCCAACTATGCATATCCGGAGCACATAAACAGGAAGAAACAGCCAATACACCTTGAACTACGTAGATGTGGAGTACATGAATAACTGACCCAAATCAAGACATAGAGATCTAAGATTAAAACGAATCAGGAAAGGAGAAGAAGCCTCAGCCCTGGGTACCTGCTCTCCGTCCTGCCCTAGGGCCGGCTACTTCTGCTGCTGCTGCTCGGACAGCCTGCAAATGGTGCGCTATCGTGTTGCTTGCCCCGGACCCGTGCCACTCCTTTTGCAGCGCGACGGCGGAAGGATGACGCCGCTACTCAGCGAAATTGCAAAACACAAAAAAAAGAGATGATAACATTTCAGAAATACCAAACTAATGAAAGAGACTACAAAAAGAGATGATAACCTTATTCATAAATATTGGATGGCGCGGTGGCACATGGCGTAGACGATGCAAAAAATAATTTGTGCCTTCCTCTATGTTTCTCAGACATTTACTAGAAAACACATGCATGATTTTTAACACTGTCTACAAAGTAAATTATCCTCTTCTCTCATTGGTTCAGATATATTCTGGAGATAATATCTTCCGTTGTGACTAGATTTTGGGCATATGAACTGGTGAAATTTCCTCAGACCATAATAGTTTTAATTTATCATGAGAGATCTTTGCCAGGCATTGAGATTCTCGCTGTGATCTCCTTGATGCAATTATTAAGATGAAGCTACAAGACAGCCATGCATAAATCCATTAGCTCCCCAAATGGACAAATTGCTACGCTAATATTTGTTGCTTGCCTTTGTTACTTCACCTTCAGTTTTTGGTTGATGACTGTTGGCACAATCTCTAAACATTATTCTGGATTATGTTCAATAGTAGTGTTGCATTGCCATCAGATTGGATAAGAGCTTGTTTGTATATCTCTTCAGGGTCAGCCCCTGGGTTTGGTGGAGAGGCGGCCGAGCGGCCAAACCGGTGCTATTTTATCTACTACGAAAACTTGCATTATCAACTTTCAACTTTCAACTTTCACTGTAGTTTTGAACTAAAAGGATAAATGGCTATAGACTAATCCCCATACTTTTAAACTACAGAGATAGTTTTTACATCAAGCACAATACGTACAGCAAACTATAGATAGCCATATCATTTTATCATTTGCTTACGCTTAAAAAATTATAGCTTGCTTATTAAATTTTCCTTGCTATCCGTGAAGATAATATATGGCATTTTTTTCAATTTTAGCGTGCATAAATCGCACTATGAATCAAAGGAAGAGCCTAATTTCGGAAAACTCTTTCATTCCTTTCTTTCCAAGCACCATAAATGATATGTTATGATTCCACTAGCAGCTTCTTTATATCCTTCCGTATATGTCCAATATAGGTTTCCACCACTTACTGAAAGATTGGCTTGTTGTTGTAGTTGAAGGCACCATGATGTCAAAGTGAGCACTGAGTCTCGAATTGCAGGTGTTCGATGAAAAGGCAAGCGGATTGCATGGAAATATTAATCCATGTACTATCCATTCTACTCTATATAGCATCTTTTTTTTCAGAAATTTAGCTACAGTCCATGTACTATCCATTCTACTCTATATAGCATCTTTTTTTCAGAAATTTAGCTACAGTCAACCAACAAAGAACTTCCTGGCTCAACTTTGTCCTATCAATCTGTACAAAAAAAAATGACTCACTTCATTACGTGAATCAGTTGTGCTTGCTATTTACCGCTAAATGGATGATTGATTCATGGAAAATTACATTTGTGCTAGATTGTTTGAGACTCACGTATCAAATAATAGTTTTCGGATTTAGATACCTTCCTGCACTCAATTTTGTAGAGATTCATCCTTTGTATCCAAATGGCTCAGGTTTGGACTCTAGAGTTTCTAGAAAAATAGATTTAAGATCATTCTTGTGAAATTTTTTTCAGAGTTGCTAAAGAGATGGACGAGATCACAGAGTCAAGGAGAGGTGTTGCCCACTCACCGCGCGCTTGCTACTCAAGATGTGTTGTTTGACTTAAACAGTTTTCAGATTTACTTTCTTTGCTTCTTTGATATTTTTCATGTTATGGTTACTGATTGAGACAATCATTTTTCAGTGAGAGGAAATTTCAAATAGATTTCTTCCCCTTCCCCTCATGCATTGAGCGACAAATTAGTGCGGCTGAACGGACTGTCAGTACATGGGTTTGAGCTATGGGGTGCGAGAGGCAATTTTTCAACTGACTCTAGGTACGCAGCAGAACTCATTCACCGCTCCCCTAATGCTTTGTGCGGCCGAACAGATCTTGGTTGCTTGGAGAATCCCAGATTCTTTCCAGTGGCCTGAACATTTGCATCTATGTGAACAAAAGGAAGCATGATAGATCGAATCCATTTTCACACAATATATAATTCTAAATTTCTCATACTATATTAAGAATGGATACTGGAGTAAAAGGAGAGAAATGTATCCCAGTTTTACATCCACTGTATCTGTTCCATTTTTTGGTGTTGAGTGCCACAGTATGTATCAATGTTTTTCTATTTAAATTTTGATTTTCTATTTTATGCATGTTTTCCAGGTGCTCAACTGCTCGGTCTTCACAACCACACTATTATATCTCTTCTTTCGGACTCTTCGGTAATGTGTGAAGGAGAGGTGGTTCAGGGACCGTGTGAAGCAACACTGGTGGTGGCTACAGCTCAAGAAAATGAAGAAGAGATATATCTATGTTAGTGAATGCATATGTGATCAACATAATTTACATGAGGTAATCAGTTCCCTGGTTATTACCCGGGTATTTTGCCGCCACATAACATGAAGTGCTCTCTCGGGATGAAGAGATGCTATGGCGGTGATAGTCGATGCTCCGAAGTCTATCTATACATGTAGGTAGTCATGCGGATGTGCCTTGGTTTGCCTACCGTACCTACCAGTTGTTAAGCTTTGTCTTCATAATAGTATATGTACTTTACTGTGTGTTCTTACCATAGTGCGTATGCTCTATACTTCCATGTTTTCGCTATATATATATTTGACATTCTGGTGGTTTGTAAATATCAGAGCTAAAGAACTATCTACCCTGGAGACTCATGAACATAACCTTATGTATGGATTTAAATTAAAGTGTCATTATATATTTTTTCTTACAATCTTCGCATTTACTTATTTGTTAACTGATTATCGTTGATTTGTGTAAAAAATTAACTTTGTGTAGTACAAATCGTTTAACAGTGTGGTTGTTGTCTCTTTTCTCCTTTCCTATGCTTAGTCAAGAAAGGGTTTAGGGTTTTCGTGGGTGCAATGCACACGCACGTCTCTTCTATATATAATGGTGATCATACAAATACATGCGTATATACGCGTACATATACATGAAAGGATATACATCTACTAGACCTATCTTAACACTCCCCCTCAATCTGAACTTCTACTACAAACAAGATTCAGATTGGTCTTAAACCGGTCTAGCATCTGTCGAGTAGCTGGTTTAGTAAACACATCAGCTAATTGATCACCAGAAGAGATAAACCTGACTTGTAAAGCTCCAGCTGCAACACGCTCACGCACAAAATGGAAATCAATCTCAATATGCTTCATCCGTGCATGGAAAACTGGATTGGCAGTCAGGTAAGTAGCCCCTAAGTTATCACACCATAAAACAGGTGTGCGCTGCTGAGTAACACCCAACTCTCTGAGTAACGACTCTACCCATATAGCTTCAGCAGCTCCATTTGCTAAGGCTTTATACTCAGCCTCTGTACTCGACCGTGAAACAGAAGGTTGCTTCTTCGAACTCCAAGAGACAAGGTTCGGACCAACAAAAATAGCAAAACCTCCTGTAGACCTCCGATCATCAACACATCCTGCCCAATCTGCATCGGTAAAGATACTGATGCTGGTGGAGTTAGACTTGCGAAAACGCAGCCCAGTATGTAGCGTCCCTTTGACATAACACAAGATGCGTTTTACTGCTTCCCAATGAACATCAGTGGGCTGAGACAAGAACTGACATACTTTATTCACTGCAAACGAGATATCCGGGCGAGTGAGAGTCAAGTACTGAAGACCGCCCACAATACTTCGATACCGGAAAGAATCCTCAGTAGCAAGAGGAGTGCCAGACACCCGAGACAAAGGATCAACTGCAGATAAGATAACGGAGTAGAAGTGGCAGCAACAAGTCTAGGGCATATTTGCGCTGAGTCACTGTCATCCCCCCTGAATGGAAAGACGCCTCCAAACCCAGAAAATAATCCAGAACTCCAAGATCCTTGATAGGAAAATGGGCAGAAAGAGCACGAACGAGGCGATCGACTGCTCCAGGAGTAGACCCAGCAATAACTATATCATCCACGTACACCAGCATGTAGATGCGGACACCATCCCGAGAGAAGATGAACAGCGAAGTATCAGCCTTGGAGGAAGTGAAACCAAGGTCTAAAAGAAGAGCACTCAGACGAGCATACCAGGCACGAGGCGACTGCTTAAAGCCATAGAGAGCCCGTTGCAATTTGCACACATGGGAGGGATACCGATCATCCTCAAAACCAGGCGGCTGCTGCATATATACATCTTCTGAGAGAAAACCATGAAGAAATGCATTACTGACATCGATCTGTCGAAGACTCCATCCTCTAGACACAACAAGAGAGAGAACCAAACGAACTGTGGCTGGCTTCACGACTGGGCTAAAGGTGTCACCATAATCAATACCATGCTGCTGAGTAAAGCCACGTGCAACAAGGCGCGCCTTGTACTTATCAACGGAGCCATCCGGTCGCTGCTTGGTCTTGAAAACCCACTTACTGCCAACAATATTCACACCGGGAGGACGAGGAACAAGCTTCCAGGTATGTGTCTGCTGCAAGGCGGTGAACTCCTCAGTCATAGCAGCACGCCATGCTGAGTCATGAAGTGCATCACGATGAGATGCCAGAGTCACAAACAAGGCCCGGCGTGATGCATCATAGCGGATGGTGCCGTCCGTGTATTCCCTGGCGCGGCGAGTGTGATCACGCGTACGAGTGACCATGGTGTGTACAGGTACAGCCGAAGGTGTCATGGTCGAGGGAGCAGCAGTGCTCTCGACTGGAGGCGACACGGGCTGAGCAGGAGAGGGCGCCGCGGGCGAGGGAGTCCCAGCAGAAGGGGGCGCCACGGGCGAGCTCAGCCCATCAGAGGGCGCGGCCGGGGCTGGCGACGGGGAGCCCGGGGCAGGTGACGAGGACACCTCGGGGCAGGGGCCATGCATGGGCGCGCCATGCACGTCGATCACGGAGGAAGAGCACTCCGGCACAATGTCCTGCACACAAGAAGAACTACCAGTCACATCAATCGGTAAATGAGATAAGTCATATTTACGCATACAGTCACTCGTAACCGGTTCATCGGAGGGAAACGAGATTGCTTGTTTCAAAGTTGAGACATCGATGGTGACACCGGGAGTGGAGTAAGGGAAGACAGACTCATCGAAGACGACATCACGGGAAATATAAATACGACCCGTGGAACGATCGAGACACTTATACCCTTTGTGCATCGGACTATAACCCAGAAAGACACACATTGTGGATCGAAAAGACAACTTGCGAGCATTGTACTTTCGCAAGCTAGGCCAACAAGCGCATCCAAAGACACGAAGGAAGGTGTAGTTGGGTTGGATTTTAAGAAGGCGAAAAATAGGTGTATCTTGCTGGAGCACAGGTGTAGGCATGCGATTAATGAGATAGCAAGCGGTGAGAAAAGCTTCATCCCAGTACCTAAGAGGAAGGGAAGAATGGGCAAGCAAGGCAAGTCCGGTTTCCACCAGATGACGATGCTTGCGTTCAGCAATCCCGTTTTGCTGCGATGTGTGAGGACACGAAACGCGATGGGAGATGCCAAAGCGTTGAAAGTAGCGGTGCAACTTATGATACTCGCCACCCCAATCCGACTGAACGGCTTTGATTTTAGTGTTCAACAGACGCTCCACATGCGCCTGGAAGGCATAAAAGACATGCTCAACATCAGACTTATGCTTGAGAAGGTAAATCCAACAGAAACATGAATAATCATCGACAAAGCTAACATAATATTTATACCCTCCCGAAGATGCAATAGCTGGACCCCATACATCCGAATGAATTAACTCGAGAGGTACAGTAGAAACACGATGAGAATCACTATAAGACAATTGTCGACTTTTAGCACACTGACAAGCATCACAAACTGAAGTCTGATTATTGGAAGAACACACTAAATCATTTTTCCTAACAATGGTTTGAATGACATTATTTGTGGGATGACCGAGGCGACGATGCCAATGAGGCGAGGAGGTCTTCACGCCGGAGGACGCCCGACGCGGCGTTGGAGGAGGAACTCGGCCAAACGGAACGGGGTACAGTCCATCTCTGCTTCTACCGTGTAGAAGAACTTTCTTCGTGACCTTGTCCTTTACAAGGAAAAAGAACTTATGAAACTCAACAAAAACCTTATTGTCGGAAATAAGACGATAAACTGAAAGAAGATGTTGATGAATATGCGGAACATGAAGAATATTTTTCAGTTTCAAAGATGAACCAGGTAAGAACGAATGACCAATATGCGAAATAGACAAACCTGCACCGTTGGCCACCTGAACTTGGTCCTTCCCATGGTAGCGGTCATGAACGTGGAGACGCTCGAGATCACTTGTCAGGTGATCGGATGCACCAGAATCGAGGTGCCAGTACTGTTCGTTGGAGGATGTCGATGCAGAGTTGCCGGTGCGCTGCTGCTGCTGATCATAGCGCCGGCGACAATTACTCGCGTCATGCCCCCATATGTCGCAGATCTGACACTGGGGGCGCCACCTGCGACGTCCTCCTCCGTTGCGGCCATTGTTGCCACCATTGCCGTCGTTGCGACGGCGATCTTGGCCACCTCCACCGTGACCGCCAGTCCCCTGTCCGTGACCTCCTTGGACAGGGCCGTGCTGTCCCTGCGGGCCACCACCCGTGGGACGACCGCCGCTAGGGCGGGGCGAGTTGCTCGCACGCCCAGAATTGTTGGTGTAGGGGCGAGTTGCGGCGTTAGCCGAGGAGGTCCAGTCCTCGGGATCGCACTGCTGCTGTCGCTCTCGGAGGCCCTCATAGTTGAGGACATTCTTGTAGAACATGGCCAGCGTGACAGGCGAAGTCGCGAAGTCCATGGACGCCGCGATCTGGTTGAAAGCAGTGCCCAGCCCGGTGAGCATATAGTCGATGATCTCGTCATCGCGGAGAGGGGATCTGGCGGCGGCCATGGCGTCGGCGAGGGCCTTCACCTTCTGCATATACTCACCGGCGGACTTGTCTCCCTTCTTCAGCCCTTGAATCTCGCGTCGAAGAGCACGGATGCCGGCGCGGTTTTCGGCGGAGAACATGGTGTGAACGGCGCTCCAGGATGCCGCTGCCGTGGTGCGACCGATGAGCTGGGCCGAGAAGTCTTCGTGCATCGACCCGAGGAGATGGCCGAGGACGCGCTGGTCCAAGGTCCACCACTGCGCGTACGCGGGGTTCGCGACGTCGCGCGCTGCGTCACCTGTGCCTTCCCGGATGGTGCTCGGGGGTGCCGGGGCCGAGCCGTCGAGGAAGCCATGAAGACGTGCTCCGGCGAAGGTGGGAAGGGCAAGCGCCTTCCACAACATGAAGTTGCTGCCGTTCAGGCGAACGGCGATGGCCGGAAGGACCGGCACTGCCGCCGTGTCGGTCGGTGGCGCGATGACAGGGCCAGCCACGGTGGTGGAGAGGCTGGCGCTGGAGGAACTCGTCCGCGCGAGGCTGAAATCATGCTGGGCCATCGCAGCGGCGGCGGCGAGTGAGATCGCGGTGGCGGCGGCGGACTAGACGCGGCGGCGGCTAGCTAGGGTTTGCTAGTGGCGGCGGCGGAAGGAGCCAGGCGGCTCTGATACCAAGTCAAGAAAGGGTTTAGGGTTTTCGTGGGTGCAATGCACACGCACGTCTCTTCTATATATAATGGTGATCATACAAATACATGCGTATATACGCGTACATATACATGACAGGATATACATCTACTGGACCTATCTTAACATGCTTATCTGTCATAAAGAAATGATCTATCAAGTATTGAAAATAGTACTGTTTTATTGTTTTATGATGCAGCACTTCAAGAAATCTGTGGCTTGGTTCAAATTTTACGGGGTCGTGCGCCAAGGCGCACATCATAATCTAGTACTATCAAAACAAGGCGCATAACCAATGCCACCGATCCACTGCTAAGGCCATCTTCAGCATAATTTCCTAAAGATAGCTCCACTCGACACGGTCAAACACCTTCCTCATATCCAGCTTGAGAGCTTAATACCTATGCTCTTTTGCCTTGTTACGTTTCATGAAGTGTGAACACTCGTAGACTGTAATAATATTGTTTGGGGTTGACTCTTACGCTGAAATGATATCAGGTAACACCTTCTTGATCCTATTTGCCTCCGCTTGGAACAAATAATTTAGAAGATCCCCGCGCGTTGCTACAGAACAGATGAAAAAGAAAACTTATAACGTATAAAATGACAAACAAAATTATGGGTTGAAGGAATAAACTATACTTAGCAATTATAGGTTGAAGTCTATTCACAATGGGAAGAAGGTTTGATTTTTGGAATGCTCCTTGGCCAGATGAGTTCAGCCCTAGGACCATTCCACAGTCCATCTGCCCCATCTCAAAAAAGGAAAACTGGTGTGTACGTCGCTCCGACATATTGACCTCTCTGAGGGCGTCTTGGTTACCCTCATAAGAATGTATGAACATTTGGGTTTTCAACTCAAAATTCATCGACAAACAACCATGCCTCTATCACATGGGCGCTCACTAAGAATTACTCTTCAGCCTCTGGCTACAAGGCCGGGTCTATGAAAACTCAAATGAGCTCGATAACATGTAAGAATACGCCAAAATGCAAGTCTTTTTTTGGTAATCATCGAGAACCTGGAAATTGTCCACTATGTACGTGTACGAATGAGACGACCATCCACCAGACATTCCAACCAGATTTGGATCATGGTAAAGGATGGCTACAGGGCAAGCCCTAACCGAAGAACCCGAGAAACCTTATTGCACGCTCATTGCATGCGCTAATGCTATATGTCGGCAAAGGTCACATGTTGGGCCGGAACATTAAGGTACCAAACGAAACGACAATTTTTCTCGGGAGCCATATCGCAAGCGTTGGTTTTCCTTGTTTATTTCCATTAAGTTTTTTATGTTGGTAATTTACTGTTTTCGGTTGATTTTTCGTGGGTTTCTTTTTTTTATTTTGTCTTTGTCCTATTTGGTTTCCTATTTCTATTTTTCACTTTTACTTTTTGTTTTCTTTTCACGTTTTTTGCTTTCTATTTTCTGTTTTATTTTTCATTTTTTCATTTTTGAAAATTGTTCAATGATTTAAAATAGTTTAATTTGAAAAAAGCTTAAATTTGAAATTCTTCAGATTTGTAAAAATTAACTTTAGAAAATGTTTAGATTTTGGAAATGTTAAGATTGTGAAAATGTTCCGACTTAAAAATTGTTTAGATTTAAAAGCTGTCTATATTTTTAAAATATCCACATCTAAAAAAACAAATTTAGTTGCTTCATAGGCCTCTACCCGTCACTTTCCATAGTGAAATTCTTTAATTGTATTTTTTGCTACATGCGCTTCAGCAAGTCTACCTGTACTAATCTATAATATCTATAAAGTTCATCCCCACTAAGATGCATTTAATGTTTGCAAGCTGAAATTTGGTGCATCCACATCATCTTAATTATTTATATACGTTGGATTTGAAATCAATGGTCAGGGATTCGTTTTCAATAGCTTCCGCGGCATCCAATCTTCAACATGATCCCACACACGTTTACGTCATCATCTCAGTTAGTCTAGCCGGCGTATCCTCCTTCCAATAAAGCTATGCGTGTACATTACTTCTTACATGCCTTTTTGATTCATGCTTGCGAAACTGAAGTGCTTCATGGAGTCTGTCCGACTACTTGCTTCCGACCTCAAAAATCAATTGCCATTTAGCATTGTGACTCATCGTCTGCCACAGCTTTCGTCCTCTTTAAATATCACCTCTTCCTATTCCTCTACTTTGTCATATGAATGTGGCAACGCTCTTTCTCTCTGTTAAATCGTCACCAGGCCAGCTACAAGATCGGAGACACCGCCGGCCAAGGCGAGATGAATGAGAGGAGGAGAGCATGAAGAGTGGAGGTTTCCGCCATGGCGCCGTATAAGTGCCTCCTCTTGGCCTCAGTGCCGCTGTCCTTGCTTCTTCGCCGACACGCCGGCTGGTGTCATAAGTCATAACCTCCTTTCATCCGAGAAGCTCTGTACTTTCTCCTCCTATCTGTTGCTTGCTCTTTGTATATATCGTGTGGCTGACTCTGTCTGTTGATATGCCAGTAAGATCAAAGGGTAGAAGTACCATTTCTAGGCCTACGAGGTTCATATATATGATGATGATTGACAAAACCGGACTACAATATGGGCGTCATGATAACAGTGGCTGGTTCTCTCTTTGTGGCAATGGTTATTCTCTCTGTTTCTTCGGATAATCCCCAACCTAGAAAGGCAAAGCAGTTTGCTGATTGCAGCTATACAGGGAATGATCTATCTTACTTATAAGGTATTGTCCGGTGACAGCTGTCATGTACTTTTTTCAGGGTTGTCAAGATCACACGTGCGTTTCCATGAATTTTTTAACTAAACCATTTAGCGATTCGTTGAATTCGGTTTACTCATTTCTGAACATGAATACTTGCTTGGTTTTCTTTTATATCAAAATATGATAGTTTTTCTAATCATCTACTATATGATCGATGATCTATTTGCAGGTATCATAATAAGCAACGCCATAATCTTCCTTTTAGAGCCGTTTGAGTGTTTGAGTTAGGGACTGATGTATTGCGGCCACAAGCAGGGTGCCAGCCGATTCCAGTCCACATATATCGTTCATATTGGTGTTTCTCTGCTGCATATCGGAAACCGAGTGACAGCCAGTTTTTATTTCCGCATCCTATATGTTTGGTATTTTACATCCCTATATGTGGTCTGCATTTTCGTTGGATTTCTGACCGTCCTTCACTATAATCTGAGACTTCAGAGGTCTCGCGGCTGGAATCAAGAGATAATCAAAGAAACATACTTCCATCATAAGAATACAATGTCATAAAAAATATATAATGTACAGATGAACAAGTTACATTATAAAAGTCACAAGCTGCTCGCAAGCCTTTTGGGTATTCTCCTACTTACCTAACTAACTCAATTTTTGACATTTGTAATAATGCGAGTTTTTTTCCAAAGAAGTGCGTCAAACGTTTACTAAGCTTCCAAGGCCTATCTATATGCTATACCGGCTTCTCATCCTTATAGTACCCATATTTTTCTTGCATAATTTCACTAAATTGGTCGTAGTAGTTTATAACATGGGGACAATAATTTCTTACTCAGATCAAAACTTGGGTCATAATACCTGCAATTTTTTTTTGGATCATAATATCATGAAATTAATAGAAAAGTCATGTAGTATTGAATATATCTAAGTAATATATTTTTCTGTCAATTCCTTAGGCCTAGAATGCTTTGTCCTACACATGTATATTCTCTAAAAGTTCCCGCCGCAACGCGCGGGGTATCACCTAGTTTTCAGATATTTATGGATGTCTTCCTCAGTTTTTAGGTTGCAGATTCCTTGCCCTTCGTGTGGTTGCTGTGAGGTGAGAGTGCACCTCCTATGTTGATTTGTTACACAGATCGTGGTTAGTGATTTTATAGTTTTGTTCATTTTCTAACGTATTCCAACACGATATGGGTGGCCTTCCATTCTCAAACAAAAGGTCTTTATAGTTAATTACATACATCTCATTTTTGACGATATATCTTTTGGCATAGAATCATCATAAAGGAGTAGTGACTTTAGCTTGAGCATCTTTTTTTTTTTTTTGAGAAACTTTAGCTTGAGCATCTGATAGGGGCTCCCGAAGAACTAGCCTACACTTTCCTGAAGCAATCAAAGCCCAATGGAGAACGGACAAGAGGGGGGAAATACTTGAAGCCCATAAGCAAGGTTGGCCCAAGGCCCAACTGAAGAGATGCAAGCTGTATGAATCGTTTTGTATTCCTGATTTGGGTCCTTAGGGCATCTCCAATGCGGAGACCCAAACCCAAAAACGGACACCACTTTCGTCCGTTTGGGTAAAAACGCGTCCCAACGCGCAGACCTAAATGCAAAACGGACTGTCCGTGAGGTCCGGCACGACCCAAAGCTGGCGTAAATATTGGAGCGATTTGGGTCGAGCGGACACGAGCGCGCGTCCATTCTGTCCGGCCGGACACGCGTTCTGGCCCATTTGACAGAGAGACAAAACCAACCCAATAGACCCCACATCATTCTCTCTCCTCTGTCCTCCTTTCCCCATGAAAATTGTTGGTACAGCCGCCGGAGATTGGCTCGCCTCGTGCACTGCCGACGTCGCCTACTCATGGAGCAACCGTCGCCGCCGTCTCCCTTTTTTTTCACACCTGCCGGAAGTCGCCGGACGTCGAACGGCGGCGGACGGGGCCGCGCGCCCGCGGCGAGCTTGGAGCCGCGCCGGCGACGTCCACGGGCGTGCACGGGCGGGGGCGTGCGCGGGCGGGGGCGGGCGGGGCGGGCGAGGGCGGAGCTCCTCCGGCGGCGCCGGCCACGGGCGGAGACGTTCGCGGGCGGGGTAGGGCGGCGCCGGCCACGCGAGCCATGGGCTCGGGCGGAGCTCGCCGCGAGCACGGGCGAGGAACGGACGCCGGCCGCGCGAGCCACGCCGCCGTGGGCGGAGCTCGCCGCGACGGAGTGCGGGCACGGACGGGGACGAGCGGGCGCCGCCGGCCGCGCGCGGGGACGGGCGAGGGCGCCGCCGGCCGTGTCGGTCACGGGCGGGGCCGGGAGCCGGCCGCGCGCGGGGACGGGCGAGGGCGCCGCCCGGCCGTGTCGGTCGGGTCACGGGCGGGGCCGGAGCCTGGCCGTGCGCGGGCGGAGCCGGCCGTCCCGCCACGGGTGGGGGCGGGGGCGGCGGGCACGGGTGGGGGCGGGGGCGGCGGGCACGGCCGGGGGCGGGGCCGGAGCTGGCCGTGCGCGCCACGGGCGGGGCGGAGCCGGCCGCATCTCGCCACGACGGCGCCGCGAGCCGCGCCACGCCACGAGCACGGCCTCCTCCAGATGCTGCCCGCGCGCCTGGCCTCCTCCGGATGTTGTGCGCGCGCCCACATGGCCTCCTCCTGCTCTCCATGGCCTCCTCCCGGCCGGCCATGGCCGCCTCCGGCTGCTGCCCGCGCGCCTGCCGTGAGCGCCGGCCGTGTTGTTGCGCCTGTGGAACTAGTACAAGGAGAGAGAGATGATTGTTTTTTTATTTGGGTCTTGAGCTGCGTTGGGGACGGCCAGCTCCGCCCGATGTCCGTAGACCATCCGCGCGCATCCGCGTGTCCGCGCCGCGACCCAAACGACCCGAAACGGACGTCCGTTTGGGTCGCGCGGTTGGAGATGCCCTTACCTTCTTCCTCGCCACGAGTCAGCGGACTCGTTGGTTCTCTTGCTGGCGTGATGCCGAGCCCTTGTATCTCTACTTGAACTTAAACTTGAATTAAACTAACTCTTTGTTGAATAAGAATCGGCTACACCCATATATCTAAGTAGACTCCCCAGCATATACGTCCACCTAAGCTAACTCAACACCCACTACACCCACTCACATGGCCACTGTATCATTCTACGTCATAGAAAGTTCTCAATTAGTGTTTAGTGTGTGCCTAACATGGATCCATCAGGACTGATAACTACTTGCATGCTAGGCTAAATGGCTAAGTTAAGCCTCCGTACGAGTTGTCGCATCAAGATAAAAAGTGGTACTTGGGGGAGTCGAGCCAGCTTTGCCAAAAGATAGTGGCGGCCTATTCGCGAGCAAAATATCTGCCCAAAAGTGAGTTGTGTGCACGACTATGTGGCGTGCATGTTCTCACTAAGCCGGCATTGTTAGCAAGCTAGGGCACCTGAAATTCTTGTCTTCTTTTGTGAAGCTAGAGCACCTGACTTCACGACTAAACAGAATGGTGCTTAACGGTTTACAGCATGAATATCTTCGAACAGTATGAAAAACGAAGTAAGTAGTGGAAATATGTAAAGTTGGCATATGTAACCAGTTGGTATGTTGGTTTTTACAAAATAAGATCGGAACGGCAATGTTGCTCTAAAAAAAAGTAGCAGGCTTATTTGATTGTAGTAGCTGAGCTGAGTTCACAGCTGCCAGCATCAATTATTGGTGTCATCAGGGGTCTAACTCAAGTCAACTTCAAATTCAGTCTCGCAGGTGCACAATCCTTGCATGTCTCTGTACATCCTCATGAAGTTTACTGCACGATGTAACGCGCGAGCGTGGCATGTTTTTTTTTAGATAAAAGGCACTCAAGTGCCCAACTTTGAATTAACAAAGCCACCAACAGCGAAAAACGATACAAAGTGCTGAACCCAGCTTACAGAACGACACCACACACCCACACGAACTACCGAAGAAGCTACAACCGGAAGCGAGGTCAACGAGCTCAGCCAAAGCGCCTACGAGGCTCGGAGAAGAGCTGGAGTCTACGAGTGTCGGGCCGGAGCTCACTCAAGAGCGAGCCATTTTCACGCGCGCCTCAACGGAACTCCTCCGTCGCGAGAAACGTCACCGGAAGCCGACCACCACCGGGGGCCCACCCTCGTTGCTCACAAACCGAACAGCAGCACCAAGGAAGCTCGACAAGGGAAGGGGCACGGAGCAAGCCTTGCCGAAGATCGTCGAAGAAACACCTCCGTCACAACCATCGGAGAGCCTCGGGTTGTGGGCTCCAAGACGGTGTCTTCAAGAAGAGCACGACACCGGAGTGCCGCCACCGCCCGATCCGAGGATCTTGGGTTTTCACCCGGAGCACGAAAGGGTGCAGGGAGAAGCCAGAACGACGCCTTCAAGAAGGAAGCGACGTACATGGACGCCGCCGTCGTGGCCCTAGAAGGTCCAGGGCAAGAGTTTCCTCTCGGCATGATCTCTCCCCGCCCAAACATGGCAAGGGACGCCACCGAGGTGGCAGCCACCACGCCCCCACAAACCGCAGCCCGCTAAGCACCATGACAGCCCCCTGTCCATGGCCCCAGCCCGGCACCGGAACCTCGGGCTCGCCCGCCCAACCCACAAGGTTCCCACCTTCCGGGGCCGCCGCCCGGCATCCATGATCTTGCCACCGCGCGGAGAAAGGCACCACCTTGACGAGGACTCGAGACACCCCCGAAGATGGCCGAGGCCGATGGACCGCAGGTGAACGGCACTCCGACGGACATAGCCCTCCATGTCGCCGGCCCGGCGTGCCGGCAGATCCCCCGTGGGATGGCATAGCAACCTCCGGGCAGGTGCCGAGCATGGCAGCCGGATCCGGATCGGGCCCCACGGCCCGGATCCAGCCGGCGCGGCCGCCCATCCGCACCCTCGCGCCCACCATGACAGACAAGCTGCGCCAAGGCATCCTTGTCGTCGTCTCCGAGTCCCCGTCGGCCGGGAGGGCCGACCTCCGCCGGGTCGGACCACGTCGGGGAGGCACACGAGCTGCCGACCTCCGCCCCCACGGAGACGGCGTCCGCGTCACACCCCCGGCCGCCTCGAGTCGCGCGAACCTCGCCGGCCGCAGGCCGCCGACCAGCCTGCCCCGGATGCGCCGAGATCCGCGCGGAAGCCGCACCTCCGGCCACGCCGCCCGCGCCTGTGCCCGGGCGAGCGAGAGGAAGGTCCGCCGCCGCCGGCACCGGCCGGGCTTGCCCGGCGGCTTCAGCCGGCGGCGGCGGCGGTGGGGGACGGAGGAGGAGGACCTAGGCGGGGGCGAGTTTAGGGTTCGCCCGAGCGCCCGCGGGAGCGCTCGAGGCGAACGGGTTTTCACCTCAGCGTGGCATGTTTTTCTCTACCTTTTTCTCCGTTGAAAGAGTTAGGTAGGTACGACACGATGCTGACTCGTTTCGGCGTCTCCCCGAGGAGTCTCGTAGCAGCCATATTAGTTGCGGAAGAATACGCGAGATAATAATACAGGAGCAATAATTCAACGCAGCCCACCCGGTGCACACAGCGTTCCCTATCCCCGAAAGGGATTGGTCGCCCCGTGCGTCGTCGCATATTCGTGTCGTGTAGAATTAGCAACTCAGGTCAGGATCGAATAATTAGGCATCGCTTTCTGAGGAACTTGTCAGCTGACTTTTCCGCCACTTCCACTCTTTCTCACAAACGCGAAACTGATGATTCAGATTTTCGGTTTCCATTTGGCTTAAGACATCTACTAAGATTTTCGGTTTCCATTTGACTGATGTTTTGTGCGTTCGCATTTTCACTAGAAAAAATAATAGTGCAACAATTTAAGACATAAGAAAAATCTTAGTAGCAATTTACGTGTAACTGGAAAAGCAGGGCCGGTCCATACTTATACGGGACCCAGGTGCAAAATGATAGAATGGGCCCCTTATTCACACACAACTATCATCAAAACATGATTTCGTCCCGATTTATAATAAAGCTAAACGGCCAAAGCGATGCAAAGTGATAAGGGGATCCTCTTAAAAAACTTAAAACGCAGATCAAAGATTTTTTTTAAAAAGAACAACGAGCTGAACACCAAAGGCTCGAAGAACTACTAGCGCTTATTTGAGATTCCACCAACATATCTACATGTTTTTTGTTTCTTTATTTTTTTACTGATAATTGCTTTCTAGAAAACATATCACCAAACAAGTAATGCAAGTTGCATAAAAACGGTCAACAGATAACGGAATGACCTGGCTCTACTCAGATTTAGGAGACTTGATGCGTAGCATAAATAATAAGACCACACCCCATGAAGTAAGCGCATTTTCTCCCTTTCTCTTGAGTAGTAAGAAGTCTCTTCAGGCTATGACTCTCTTAGATCCAACAAAGATCTTTAAAATCAGACAAAATGGAAATCAAGTTTGCAACTCGTTTAGATTGAGATTGAGAAGAATCGTCGAGAATTGAAAGAAGAATGTTGGGGGAACGATTGAGTTGCACTGTGGGCATCTGTTATTGGTAGGACGTGACCTCAGAAAGGCAGCAGCGACGACACCATTCTAGAAATCTGAGAAGGATCTGAGGAGAAGATGAGTCGTCTGGAGCGATGCATCCCGTACGGGCAACAACAGGTTTTCTTTCTCTACGAGCGGCAATGTGCCGAGGATCCAATCGATCGCTTGCTTGTATGTTCAGGTTGGGCTCCACATGAGCCTTTTTTTACAGGCCTAAAAACCAGAAATTACAATTGATAGTACTATAGAACTACCATCTGAGAGGGGCCCCAAGCTCGCTGGGGCCCAGTGCGGGCGCACCTTTTGCCCGCCCTATGGGCCGGCCCTGTGGAAAAGACTCAGTTGCAATCCACATGTAAGTGAAAATTCTTAGTTGCGACGCAGGCGTAACTGGAAAATCTCAGTTGCAACCCACATGTATGTGGAAATTCTTAGTTGCAACATATGCGTAACTGGAAAAATCTCAGTTGCAACGTTCATGCAATTGAAAAAAAAATCAGTTGCAACTCACATGTAACTGAAAAAATCTCAGTTGCAACCTACATGCAACTGAAAATAACGTTTGCAACACACGCGCAGCCTTGTAGATAGGAACCGTCACCACGAGCCCACTCCGCGAGCTCACTCCACCAAGCCCACTCCGCGAGACCCGCAAAAAACAAGTCAGCCCGCTTACGCGTCGGGCCAACAACAACATAAATACATACAAACATCCCAAAAGTCAGAGCACGAATCTACAAGCACAACATACGAATATTGAAGCGCTGACTTAAACTTATTAAGTATCAGGCGCCTGATTTTCAGCAAATCCGTTTTATTATCCAGCCATATCATTTATATAGAAGGCAATCAGTATAAGTCATATGATGTATTATCTTTTATAGTCATTCAAAACAACTAGACTGGTTAACGATTTATGTTACTATCGATATAGTGGATAGTTAAGGTCATATTTATTAGGTTATATACCCACATTCTCTTAAAAAGTGTGTTGTAATGGTTATATAGCTAGTTAACACAGTTGTCTTTCTCCTCTTTTAATGAAATGTCATGTCACCAAAACGCTTAGGTGGGATTGCATGTACTTTTATGTACTACTTATGTTACTCCTAGTAAGAAAACATTTTTTTCCCTCTCTCCCATCTAACAAAGCAAAAGGTCAATGTGACCAGTGTCACCCCGTTGTACGTGCTCTCAAACCTTTCACAATAGATTGTATCTTAGCACACTATCCTAGGTAGTGATATATCTTAAGAGCAAGTACAATAAGATCTGATCAGAGAGCTATAAGAGATAAAATATTATATTTTTACTTAGTTGAAGGAGTGAGAATATGTGAGAAAAGGTAAATGAGCTATCATGCAAGAGCCATCTCTAGCATGTGCTCCTAGGAATTTTATGAGAGCAAAAATTGGGCTATATTCTAGTAAAATAGTATATTCTTAGAGTCAACTATTGTATATGATAGCTATAAGTTAGCTACAGGTGACGTAGCAAACCATTATAGCCATCTGTCAGCTACACTATTGTTCTTACTTTAAGAGACAATCGCCTCAATGCATTGTCTCTTAGAGCATCTCTAACAACCTTTCTATATTTGGCTAGAATTGCTAAAAGTTAAAATATAGCAATTTTCCTCCAAAAGGTTGCTCCAACATCATGCAAAATGTTTATCTTAACACATTGTCTAAGGTTGCTCCAATGTATGAATGCAAGTTTATCTTAACACAATGTCATGATGTATGCAAGTTTATCTTAACACATTGTCCAAATGGCTATAAGGAAGGTTATCCAACCTTAGACATCGATGTATGTATGAATACAGAAGTTAGCGGTCAGATCATGTCTCCACGAAAGAGAAACCTTCAGCAAAGGTATCACCAATCAGCCCCAAAAAATAAAAGGAACAACTAAAATTAAAGGAGTAGCTAGCGTGGATGAACGGCCTGATTTGTGACGGCCAACTACTCGACGAGTGATGTGGTGCTATCGCATGCATAGTTTCGGTGCGTTATATATCTTGAGTGGTGTCTGACTGAGTCTGAACAGGACCAAACTTTCAACTTCGAAGGGCAGGCGGCTTGCTCAGAGAACAGAGACCTGCACGGATCACGGATGCCGTTCCCAGTTGCTTTCTCCGCCGATCATTTTGTAGAAACTTCCGCCACAACTGGCCAAGCTACGAGTGTGATATCGGAAGCAAATTTGGCAGCGCGCATTGACTCCCTCACGTTTGGTAGCTGACATGCAAACATCACTGCGAGCTGGCAGTTTCTTTGTTTCTCTTGTGTATTCATCCATTTATGCACATACTTATCTTGTTTAATTTATTTCTATGTGTGTGTGACCAAATGTGGCCTAGCTCACTGCGCGCCTGCCTTATCCTTGACATTCTTCCTTTTTTTTTGGATGCATATCTCTGCATTATCTCGAAGAGCACAAATTAAAACAGTGTTGTTGGGAATATATATTTTCAGCTGGCCATGCTGTTTCGAAAAGAAAAAAAAAACGGTAACGCAAGAAGCCAATAGGGATTTTAAAGCATCTACAGTTGCATCCTCCAAAGCGGTCTCCAAATCCGCTGGATCGAGCGTTAGGGGGCGTTGTTGTTTGATGCCGCGTTGGGAGCGCGTCTCTACAGTCGCCCCCATTTAAAGGTCCCAAAATAATAAAGAAACCAATAGGGATTTTATATTAGGATTTCCCCAGCGACATCTTACACGATGTACCACTGCACCGAACACTGTACAACAGTCAAAAGTGGCATGAAAATACAATTAGAAAACATCATGGAGCTCTCCCGTCCGCGCTCGCGCTCCCTGCCTCCGGCGTGCTCCTATCCTACCACCAGCCCCTCGCCGTCGACCGCTCGGTCCGCGGCGACCACCCTACCGTCCGCGGCTGCTCGTGCTGCTGCGGCCCGCTCCCTCCAGCCTGGCCTGGCCTCGGATCCGCGGGGCTGCGTGGAGATCCAGCCCCGATCCAGATCTCCGCGTCCTCGGGCCTGGAGCTTCCCCATCCCCCTACGCCGCCGCCCGGGGGTAGCCTGCCGGAGAGTTACTGCCCTGCGTCGCCGCGCGGGTCGGTGGCTTTCCAGGGCAGCACTTATGGCGGCCAGCTGCGCGTGCCCTCCGTGGTCGTACGGGCCGCTCCTCTGCTGGCCTCGCCGACTGCGCACGCGTCCAGGCCATTTGATGCCCCTGCTCAGCGCCTTGATGGTGATTGCCAAGAGTGGCAGCTGGTGAGTTCGAGGCGACGGAGGCGTCCGCCGCCCGTACCATCTTCGTCCGGCGGGCGGCCACGCTCCAACGCCCCCTCTGGCACCGGAGTTATGAGATCGTCTCGTTTCCCCCTCCATAAGAAGCGGCTGCGGGGAGAGTGCTTCAAATGTCTCAGCCCCGGCCACCACATCTCTGAGTGTCGAGATCCGGTGAGGTGTCGTTCTTGCCGCCGTAGCGGCCACATCGCCAAGGAGTGCCGCGCGGGTCCTGGCCCGCGTCGCACCGCCGACGACCGTCAGCACCGCCCTCCTCCGCCCGCGCCCCCCTCGCGCCCGCCTCCTCCTCCGATGGCGGCCCGCCCCGGTGAGGCGCACCGGCGCCCGGCGAGGTCGTCGGCTGTCATCGTCTGCACGCCGGAGACGGAGAGCGCGGCGCAGCTCCTCCACTCCAAGGCCCTCGTCCTCACCGCTTCGGTCCGCCGCAACGACCTCTCCACCGACCTCGTCGCCAGGGCCATCGCGCGGGATTGCAGCATCCCCTCCGAGCGCTTCCAGGTGTCCAGGCTAAGGCCTGGGTGCTTCCTCGTCCGTTTTGACATGACCTGGCACAGGGACCAGGCCATGGACGCCGGTGTCGTCTCCTGCCGGGGCGTCGCCCTCACCATGGCCCCTTGGCAGCAGGCCTCCATCCGCGCGGAGCACCGCGTCTGGCGCTTCTACTGCCGTGTCGCGGTTGAAGGGGTGGCGCTCAACTTCTGGAACAAGGAGGCCATGCAGAATGTGCTCGGCTCCGCCGTCAAGGTGGACGTCCTCGAGTACCGCTCGGAGGCGCTGGACGACGCGCAGGTCTGCTACGTTTGGTGCTGGGCCTGCAACCCCGACGACATCCCGCGCGCCTGCGACGCCTCCTTCCTCTCGAGGATGGGCGCTGCACCGCCGATGCGCTGCTCGCTCCCTGATGGCACGCCCCGGGAAGGCGGCTTCGAAGACACGAGGGAGCCGCTGCTCATCCACCTCGACATGACCAAAGACTTCGCGCCGACGGAGCGGCGCACCCCCAGCAGCCGTGCATCCGGCATCCCCTCGCCGGAGGTGGCGCTGCTCGACGCGCACGTCCCCACGGAGCGCTTCGACTGGAAGCTGGAGATCGAGGACGCCAACCCTCGGGCGCGTCGCGACGCTCCGGACATGCAAGCTCGCCTTGGCCCCCGGCGCCGCGAGGACCGAGACGATGAGGAAGACGACTTGCCTGGCCGCGGTGGCTGCCGCCCTCGTCGCCCCTGGCGCGATGCGCTGCTTGGCCGCCCCGGTCGTGGCGGGCAGTACAATGGCGGCGGCAACGGCAACGCCAACAACAACCGTCGTCAGCAGCAGCGCCAGGGTGGTGGCGGCGGTGGCCGTCGCAGGGACCAAGTGGCCGCTGCCCAGGAGGATGTCGCCGGGCAGGGCGCGCCGGCTGTGCTCTCGGTGGCCGACCCTGCTCTCGGCGCCATTTTGGCGGCGGCACGCCCTGCTGCGGGCCCTGGCGCCCCCTCTCAGGCGCCAATGGTCGATGGAGGTGCACCCGCGGAGCCAGACCTGCTGCCTTGCCGCTTTGATCCCGCTCTCTTTTGGCAGGACCTGGCGCGGGCTGACCCGGTGGCCATTGAGATTGAGGCGACCCAGGGCTGGTCGCCGGCGTTCTGGCCGGCCACGGGAGAGGAGCTCCCCTCCTGGCAGGCTGTGGGAGGGCTGGAGCTGCCCACCGGCGCCTTGGGCCTGCTCGAGGAGGACGTCCTCTTCGGACCGGGCGTGCAGCTGCCTCAGGCACTGCCCGTCCCTGGTGATCAGGCTGCACCTGCTCTACAGCTCCCCCCGGTGCCCGCGACGCTGGCGCCTGGCGGCGGCCGTGGGGCGCGCGATGTTCGTGCCGACCAGGACGTCCTCGACAAGCTTGCGGCCAAGTTTGGCGCTTTGGAGGTTGATGGTGCCACGACCTTCCTCGCCAAGGTCCTTAGCATGCTGCCACCGTCCCTCATGGGGGCCATCCCGCAGGTCGCCGCGCCTCCGCCTAGGGCTGGACGTCGCAGGCGCCCGAAGGGTGAGCTCCTGCCTTCGCGCCGCTCCACGCGCATCTGCGGCGGCAAGAAGATGGGCGCCACGCTGTCGTGCGCCCCGGAGGAGGTGGTGCCGTTGGAGCACGGCGGCGACTTCGGCGTGGGCGACGCGGCGCCGGCATGCCTCCCGCCTCTCGACGCCGAGGCGATCGCGCGCATCAGCCACGACACGGGCGTGACCCAGGGCGCGCGCGTTGCACTGCCTGACGCTGAGCTCCTGTCCATCTTGGACATGGAGGCTTAGGTCCAGTGCGATCCTGCTGTTGTTAGCTCCTTCCTTATGTTAGAAGTTTATCGATGTGTGTCGCAGAGGGCTTCCCCGGTGTCGGAACCCTGCTGCCGCCGTCTTGTGTTGTTGTGCTGCGAGCCTGACGGCCCTCGCCTGTGTCGTGCCTTCAAATTCCCGTTGAGAGTAGCTCCGGATGACTGTGCCCGTCTTTGCTGTTGTAACCAGTCTCGTCTACGTGAATCAAGTAACAGTTCACCGCCAACTTGGTCCCCTGCCCGTTGTTCCCTTTGTTCCCAATGGATGTAGGCCTGAAGCTCCTTGACTGGAATCCGCGCGGGCTTAACAACCCTGCGAGAAGAGCGGCGATCCGGGGTGTCGTTGAGCGGTCGGCTTGCGACATCATCTGCCTGCAGGAGACCAAGCTCGCTGAGGTGTCGGATGTTGTGCGAGCGGAAGCAGTTGGCAATCGCTGCCGCTCGGCTTTCGACTCTCTTGCTGACGGCACGAGGGGGGGGCTCATGATCGCTTGGGACCCCGACAAATACGACGCGCATCTCATCGGCGTGGATCGTCACTCCATCACCGCCACCTTCGCCAGCCGGGCGGGGGGAACGGCTTGGACCCTCACAAATGTGTATGGGCCCTCCGACACGGATGTGGCCAAAGAGGCCTTCCTTCACGACCTTCAGGTGCTGCGACACACGGTGGTTGGCCCATGGCTCATCGTGGGAGATTTCAACATTATCCTCACAGCCACCGACAAGAATAACCAGCGCCTGAACCGTCGACTTATGTCGAGATTTAGAGCCATGCTAAACTTCACGGAGATGAAGGACATCAAGCTCTTGGGACGCCGTTTCACTTGGAGCAACGAACAGGACCCGCCCACCCTAGTCCGGCTAGACCGTGCCGTCTGCAATGTGGACTGGGACACCTCGTTCCCTCAGGCCCAGCTCACGGCCATCTCCTCCTCGATCTCGGATCACTGCCCCTTGTTGCTGTCCTGCGCAGGCAAGATCAGACGCTACAACGGTTTCCGCTTTGAGGCGTTCTGGCCTCACATCGAGGGGTATGCCCAGACGGTTGAGGAGGCCTGGGTTCAGCCCTGCAACCACTTCAACGCCCTCGTTCGCCTTCACCGTAAGCTATATCGGACTGCCTCTGCGCTTCGGTCTTGGCATAAGAAGCACATTGGGGACACTAAGCTTCAGTTGCTCCGGGCGGAGGAAACGGTTCGCCTCTTGGATGCGGCGCAGGATGTGCGGGCTCTCACGGCCGAGGAGGCGTCTCTCAGGCACCAGCTTAAGTCCCGCATCCTGGGCCTCTCGGTGATCGAGCGCATCCGGATCCGCCAGCGCTCCAGGGTTTGTTGGCTTCGCGCCGGCGACGCTAACACCCGCTTCTTCCACGTCAAAGCGAATGGTAGGCGCCGCAAGAACTTCATCCACTCTTTGCGGCGGGATGATGGCCCGGATGCCGTCTCCCAGGAGGAGAAGCGACAGGTGGTCGATACGCACTTTCACGCTATCCTTGGCACGGACTCAGCTGCCTCCGCCACCTTCGACTGGGCAGCGCTGGGGCTGCCTAGTCACGATCTGTCTGCTCTGGACGCTGACTTCACGCTTGAGGAGATCCACGACGCCGTTAAGGCGATGCCGGCGGATAAGGCGCCCGGGCCTGACGGCTTCATCTCCAACTTCTTCAAGTCGTCATGGGAGCTGGTTGGCCCCGACATCCTCTTGGCTTTCCAGCAAATTGCGGATGGTAACTTCACAGGGTTGCACCACCTCAACGTCTCTCACATGGTGCTCCTACCTAAGTGCGCTGACGCCTCCTCCATGAAGAATTTCCGCCCCATCAGCCTCATGCACAGTTTTGCCAAGCTGTTCATGAAGGTCCTGGCGTCGAGGCTGGCCGCTAGGATCGACGACCTCGTGGGCATTGAGCAGAGCGCCTTCATTAAGGGTCGCTGTATTCAGGACAATTTCATCTATGTCCGGGCCCTTCTACGCAGACTGTACCGCTCAAAGACCCCCTCGCTTTTGCTGAAGCTCGACATCTCCAAGGCCTTCGACTCTGTCTCCTGGACGTACCTTTTGGACATGCTGCGGATGCGCGGCTTTGGGCCGCGCTGGCGGAACTGGATCGCGGCTTTCCTGTCTACCGCCTCTTCTCGGGTGCTGTTCAACGGTGAGGAGGGCGCCAGCATCGCCCATCGGAGAGGTCTTCGGCAGGGGGACCCCTATCCCCGCTCCTGTTCATCCTCGCTATGGAGCCCCTGCCCCGCCTGTTCGCCATGGCTACTGAGGATGGCCTCCTCTCACCCTTGGCGGGATCTATCCGCTGTTCCCTCTACGCTGATGATGTGGCCCTTTTCATCAAGCCGGCGGTCGCCGAGATCTCCATGACGAAGGCCATTCTGCAGGCGTTTGGCGAGATCTCTGGATTGGTGGTCAACCTTTCCAAGAGCCAAGCCATCCCGGTACGCTGCGACGACATCAACATCGCCAACCTTCTGCAGCCGGTTGGGCTGCAGGTATCCACCCTGCCGTGCACTTACTTGGGCATGCCCCTATCCCTCCGTCGCCTAAGGAAGATCGACATCCAACCCCTCATCGACAAGATTGCGGCACGGCTCGGCCACCTGGAAGGGTCGGCTGATGTCCGAGCAGGTCGGCTGACCCTGCTCAAGGCCGTCCTATCCGCTTCCGCCGGTGTTCATTATGACAGCGCACCCTCTGTCCTCTTGGGCGATCGAGCAGATCGATAAGCTTCGACGTGCATGGCTCTGGGCCGCGAAGGACGCCTGTACCCCGGGTCAGTGTAGGGTGGCCTGGAAGCTGGTCTGCCGCCCTAGAGAGCTGGGCGGCCTCGGGGTCCTCGGATTTGAAGCGTTTTAACAACGCCTTGCGCCTTCGCTGGATTTGGCAAGCGAAGACCGGGGCGACCAAACCTTGGTCGGGGCTGTTGGAGCAGCCATCCCATACTGACCAGGCCTTGTTCGCCTCGATGACTGAGGTCACCATCGGAAACGGCATGAGAACTAGCTTCACGGGTCGACGGTTGGGCCGGGGAACCTCTCAAGAAACGATGGCCCTTACTTTTCGAGGTTTCTCGGCGCAAGAACAGACGGTGGCCGATGCTCTCGAGAATGACCACGCGGCTCATGGACCTTCGCGGGAGGATCTCCATCGACCTTTTGATCGACTTCGTCTCACTTCGGCATATAGTGCGAGGCTGTACCCTCGACCCTGATATTGAAGACATCTTTCGCTGGAAGTCCACGTCCGGGAGTTACTCCGCCTCCTCCGCTTATGCGCTACAGTTCGAAGAGACCCAACAGTCCCCACTACGTCATATTTGGCCGGCCTGGGCGCCCCCAAAGTGCAAGTTCTTCTTCTGGTTGTTGTTGCAGCGCCGGGTCTTCACAGCGGATAGGCTGCTTCGTTTTGGGATGCCGAACCAATACTTCTGTCCTCTTTGCCGAAGAAACCTCGAGACCCCGGCGCATCTCTTCGCAGAATGCCCTTGGACTAGGGAAGTATGGGATCGCACTGCGGGTTTGTTCGCCTGCCCAGCCATTCGGCAACCCGATGGCGATGATCGAGCCCTATCCTGGGCGGTCTCCAGGCTGGCGGGTACCGACCGTCGTGCTGCCTCGTTGACCATTCTGGTGGCTTGGGAGATATGGCGGGAAAGGAATAGACGCGTTTTCTGTAATAAAGAACTGAGTGTGTCTAGCCTAGTCCGACTTATTACGGACGAAGCTTCTAGTTGGGTGCTGGCGGGTGCTAGGCACCTTGTAAGGGGAGAGTAGACCCTCGCCTCGCGGTGGATCACCACCGCCCTGTCTTTCTGTACAGTTTATTTCTCCATCTATATATGAAACCAGCAGCTCTCCTGCTGAGATTCAAAAAAAAAAAAAAAGTGGCATGAAAGCATTCCTAACAAAGTTAGGTGCAAAGCACACATCTTATAGAACCGAAGAGAGATGAAAACAGGGGAAAGATGGAATTAGCTAGCTAACCACCAGAGTACCAGCTGGACCTTGTCTCTATTAACCCAACAGGATTTTACATTTCTTGCTACATAACTAACATCCATTGATGATTGGTCACATTTGTTGTACTTGTAGAAGTACAACTGAGTTAGCTGATGATTGCAGTTCTAGTATTAGGTAAGGCCAAAGTTCAGACAACCACATAGGGAGCACTGAAGATTTGATTTCTCTTGGCATGTTAAAGGGGGGCTGAAGAAGGTTCTTTTTTCTAAAATGGGAGCGGAGATTGAAGAACAAAAACGCATGATCCCATGTGAGTTTAATTTTGAACTATGCAAACACAGATGGAATGCTTCTTAAATTATTAATATAATGGCAAGTACCACAAAATAATCTTCGTGAGATACTGGCATACTGCCACCGTGATGTCCGGATTGGAGTCTGCATCTCAACTTGATGTACGTAACTATTGTTTTTTCTTGTTTGATGATGCATGCAATTAGTACTATGCAACATTATGAACTGGCGGCTTTGAACAGGGTACATGATTAGAACATGGATGTAGATCGATTACAATACATCATGTTGTACAACGTGTACAACAAAAAACAATGAGTGATATCGACCAGCAATAACAAATAGTGTCTTTGGACCACATGGTCGAGCTACATATTTATATGAGAGAGACCCTACACGAGTCCAATACATGGATATATAAGTCCACTAATTGACTATTATTGCGTGCTTAAATTGTGTTGCGCTGAAATGACCTTTTGTAGTCTTGAGAAATAAACATTTTGTATGGTTGCCCTTACCTAGACTGAAGAAAGGTCGTAGATCAAAACGTGGATGACACTAATCAGTTGCTCTACTATGCCTAACTACCTCAACACTAGTATTAGTAGTGATCCATGGAGAACGAAGACAAATCGTTATGGTGGACCTGCTAAGCTGCTCCGATAGAATGTACTTGCTTTCACTTTAAAATGGTGTACCCCAATGTAAGAAAAATCTGGAACACTTAGCAGCTCCGATAGAATGCCAAACTACCTCAACACTAGTACTACGAGTTTCACCTTGGTGAACCCCAATGGAAGAAAAATCTGGAACACTTGTATACTGCGTTTAAAACAGATTGTATGCCGTTAGAGTTTAAAACGAGTAGTTTGATAGATCGGCATCGCCTAACAGCCAGCCACCAAAAAATAACACAAAACAGTCGACTTCAGTAATTTAGTCCAATGGATTGCGAAAAGTAACCCGTGTTTTTTTTATGAAACACAGTACAGATGTAGACGCTCACAAATACGCACATACACTCAACCCTATAAATGCATGCATGCACACCCTATCCTTATGAGCACCTTGGAGAGACTGCGACCAAGAAACTTCATCCGACGGGTTTTGAGATTGACGAAGTCACCACAGGCACCTCGCTGTCGTCCACTGCATAATATTCCACCTTTAATGAGACACCAAAGTGCCAAACCGCAGGGTTTGAAATCTGGTGAACTGGGAGTGCTACTGCCCGCCTACACAACCACAGGTTGATTCTCAAAAGTATCCCATGTTGGTGCTTCAGGCTATGTTGGACAAGAAAAAGAGGCTGCAATAAAATAAAATTGAGCTGCACAAGAAAGTTTGCAAATGTCCCCTAAAACGTATTTTTTCAAAACAAGATAATTTTTTTTTCATTGATTAAGGAGAAAGTTTAGTGGTCTTACGGACCAAGACTTGCCAAAGAGACAAGTCCAATAAAAATCACGCAACACATTAGTATGTGACACAAAACAAAAGTATAATCGCACCAAACAGTGTTGCAATTGGACTATTCTAAAATGACAAACTAGTGATACACCTAATTATCATAAGCAAATATTTTTTAAAGAAAATATAAACAAACACTACGCAAGCTCAAAAAAATATAGAAACCAAAAAAATAGCCAACGCCTAAAAGTGAGATAAAGATGAAAAAAATGGAACTTGCGTGGATCTCCGCATAAAATCTCATATGGTTGCAGTAAGTGAAAATGATAAAGATGACTTATTTTAATCAAAATTTAGCACAAGTAACCTCACTAAAAGATAATCTCAATAACAACCTTTTTGCATGGCGCACGCTCGTAGTGAGTAGCATGACTCTGGCCAAAGGAGCCATAGTCCCCGGCATCATGCATGCCTCGTAGCCAGGTCAAATATAGAGAGATCATGATCTCCTCGACCAAGGATCATGCTATAGAGCATAGCACCTTAGATCAAGGAGCCATATGGTAGAGCGTGACACCCTACATGACCACGCGTAAAAAAAAGCTTAGTTTCATAATTATTTCTATGATAAGATTACTGTAAGCTAAATAGTTTCAAAAATGGTTAGTTTAATATAAATTCACTAAAATTCGAAAGAAAACCTGGTATGGAATCTGACCGAAAATCCGGCGCCAACAAGATTGAAACCGAAATTGTTTAGGTCTATGCCGAGGATATTTAGCATAAAATGGCCTCAGGGGATCACCAATGCCTTTGATGCATACCTACCTTCAGTGTCAATATGTGTGTGGCGCCGATTGGTGCAGGAAATTCTTAGCACCGACTTGCACAATTTGGGGTGTGCTTCGGTATCCCCCCTTAGCTTCACGGTTTTGAAAAGTTTGAGCTGATCCAACTTTTAGTATAATTACGTGAAATATAAAATGCAGAGCACACTGGGACGCACCACGTGATCGCTTAAATCTTTGGTTGGAAGTCCATCTGGCCCGTGGTGAAGTATTTCCTAGCGGTGGAGTTGGCCTGGCCACGAGGGTGAGAATGGCTATGGCGGCGGCGCTAAACCACCCGGCACTGCCATGACGTTCCCAAACACCGGGTAATTAGAAATCTTGAACCAGTTTTTAGATCCATATTTAGATACTACTAGCATTACGAATCCATTATGCACTCAGGAGAGGAGACGGATTTGAAAAGTTAAGTGCAAGGTGCTCTAGCTTTCGGTATACAAACATAAAAACACAGAGCGCCATAATTTACATCTCACTGCTACTGATTTGACTTCATCGTAACGCAATTTTCATTTGTCGCTACTGAATCATGGACTTCCGCGAACGAGTCGACGTACCTTTAGCCGAGTTAAACTTGTCCGATTCATTCTCGTCGCCGCGCAAATCGAGTTGTAGCACGCTGCCGCCACCGCCAGGAGCTTTCTGTCGCCGCCACTACGTCTCATGCCGTCTCACCCATGAAGAAGTTGGTTGAGGCGGCCACAACACGTTTCTGGGGGCGGCGGCAAGAATGATTCAGACAAGTTTAACTCCGGCTGAAGGTAAGTTCATTCGTTTGCCCGCGGCCTCGATTCGGTGGCGGCACGTGTGAATCACGCTGCGGTGAAGTCAAATCGGGGACAGTCTGGGCATTGGAAAACATGCCCGAGAGAGGAGGAGGAGAAAGGTAAAATGTGCGTAATATTTTGGTCACTTATCAGTGGCAGTGGGACATAAATAAACAACCAATCCATGTTTTTGTGTTCTGCGGACCAACTCCATGTATTTGTACCAAAAGCTGAAGCAACTACACGTATTTATATCAAAAGCTGAAGCAACTCCACGGATCAAAACAAAAAAGCTGGAGCGGCTCCAATTTTTGCTGAGGGGGGGACACCGGAGCAATCACGGCACAATTTTAGATGCATCCTTGTTAGCTCAGAACCTAGATGTTAGACTTCAAAATATTACAAGCCATTAGTTTTGTGAAAAGCTAGATTTGTAATTTAAAAAGGTGGATAGCCACCCTAAACCGATAGTCCCTGTCTCTCCGATATTGGTGCGTGAAGTGAAGTGCACTACAGGAATGGTGACAGATGCCGACGGCCAGAGTGTACGCCGACGGCTTTTTATCGGGGCCGTCGGCGTACGGCCTCGCCGGGGCAGCTCACGAACCCGACCGTCGGCGTACAAACACCGTCGGCGTAGAGGAGGCTACGCCGAGGGCAGCCGTCGGCGTCACCTTGGCCCTCGGCGTAGCGCCGGCATCGCCTCTGGCCCAGCCCGCGCCGTCGACGCGCCGCTCACGGCGTCAGTCAGACGCCGACGGCCACCCTCGGCATAGGGCATGGACACCCTATGCCGACGGCCACCCTCGGCATATAGTATTTTTTTATTTTTTTTATTTTTTCCCTCTCTCATATTACTTTATAATATGTTTCTATTATTTATTTACTAGTATGAATTATGTAAAAAATGGTTCTATTTTTTAAGAATTCGTAGATGGCATATGTAGGTCCCATGCATGGGTGACGCTCTTCGCAGACGGGTCAACCGGAGCCACTAGGCCCAACATTTGCTATCGATGTACATATGGGTAGATCCGCGGGGTCCCCGCCCTACGGTTTCCCGAACCCTAACCCTAACTGTAACCCTAACTCTAACCCTAACCGTAACCCTAACTCTAGCCCTAACCCTAACCCTAGCCCTAACCCTAACCCTAGGGTTTCCACATACATTGCTAACTCTAACCCTAACCCTAACTGTAGCCCTAACCCTAACCCTAGGGTTTCCACATACATTGCTAACTCTAACCCTAACCCTAACCCTAACTCTAACCCTAGGGTTTCCACATACATTGCTAACCCTAACTATAACCCTAACGGATCACTTGGTAAAACCCTAACCCTAGGGGTCCCGCCCTAGGGTTTCCCAAGAAACGAGATCACCGGAGCGTCGGAATTGTTGGAAAACTTGCTTCTGCCCCTAACATACATGTACAAGTGTGATGTAAGGTTTGGCTAACCTTGGATGTACCCGGCGTTGACGATTTCCGCATAATGGGCTACCAGTTGGTAAAATCCGGGATACGTATGTGGAAACCCCCGCCATGGCTCGAACGGAGCCTATTTTATGGTAAAGTATGCCCAACCTATGGTTTCCATGTACATATGTCCTAAACAAAGAAAAATAAATAAAAAAGTCCACTGGTAAACCCTCGCACGGAGAAAGCTATAGGGGTAGATGTGTGGGTTCCCCGCCCTAGGGTTTTCCAAGTTACAGACCACCGGAGCGTCGGAATCGCTGGAAAAATTGTGTGTGCCCACATGGCATGCACAAAAGTGATTTGAGATGGTTTTATATCCAAGGATACCCCCAAGGTGTGTCCGGCTTCTCGGACAGGGGGTTCCTACACTTAGGCAGATTCTGCATGTATAGGGGGAACTCCCTCGGAGTTGAACCGGAGAGAAACTTGAGATCATATGTGATGATCCTTGTTTCCAAATGTACCTATGACCTAACCAAGCTCAAATGGAGGCATATGCCCACCGGGGCCCCCGATGGGATGCAGATCAAAGGGGTAGACCGCGCGGTCAAC
>NC_061511.1:77532517-77631909 GCF_022539505.1 Lolium rigidum | reverse complement strand
GGGATAACACGAGCCGATCGAGGCTCGTATTTAATGTTTACATGTATGCCCTGCGGGGAAACTAAGCGAGGCATCCCCATCACCTTCACGACCGGGTATAGGTCAGGTGGCACGCCGTTGCACTTCGCAACGCCGCGTGTGACCAGAGGAGCATTGCGGGCCGTCGCTCGGAGGGGTCTCAGCCAGCCGCAGCTCTAGGCTCTTCCCGGCTCTACGGTGTTGACAAGGCCGCTGCCCGCCGGTGGGTTTTGGCAGTCAACAGCTTCTCACAGGTAGTGGCTCTCGGAGGCGCCCAAGGCAGAACCGGTCAAGTGATGAATTAGCTCCGAATGCTCCTCGCAAGTCCGTCACTATGAGGAGGAAGAACAAGGCACCTAGGGAGAACTACAAGTCAGTGGACATTGTCACTTATGCAGCAATCTGTATGAAGAACTGGTATGAAGACGTTGCGAGGGATGATGAGATAGAGGACAAGCGCTTCTTGTGCTTGGAGCAGGAGTTCATCTACAAGGATATATATGAGCCCATGAAGAAAGTGCGACCCATGCAAGCAATCAATGTGGATCTTCTGGCCGTCAATGATCATTTTGAGGATGCCATCTGGGTGGTCGGTAGGATGGGTTTGCAGGATCTGATGAAGATTCAGTGTGACTACAGTCCAGAGTTGATTAAGCAATTCTTTGCTACACTAGCCTTCAAGAAATATGCTGAGCGCACTATGGAATGAATGTCTGGCTCCACCCATTGTGAGGCAACCTTGCGCCGGTTTGCTTCTATTCTTGGACTTCCAGCAGAAGGTGGTCTCCGCCTCCATGGTCCTCATAAGACGGATAAAAATGTGCTTTTTGATCTCTATGACTCGTCTGGAGCGGTTGGTTCTACCAAGGGGCTTCTTCCCATCTACAGTCAATTGCTCCGTTTCTTTCGAGCCACCATTGCTCCAAGTGGTGGAAACAATGATGCAATCCGTGGAGCTCTTGTGGATCTTATGCACCTCAGCTTTAAGTGTGCTCGTGATGGTAATGAGGAACACGACTTCTCTCTTGATATCATGGATTTCATCTTTAATGAGATTCATGATGCCATGGTCTCCCGGACCACCATGCCATATGCACCATATATCCAGCTCCTCATCGACAACTCTGTGGCTATGGATGAAGACTTGAGTCGGTTCCCAAAGGAGAAGCACACTGTCAAGAAGGCTTACAAGAAGAAGCCGGTTCCCCATGTTGCACCTGCTCCTGACTCCTTTATGGGAGATGCCCGCTCTAGTGGCTTTGCCCCCGCTCGTCATGTTGATATTCCTATGATGCAAAGGCATGTGAAGAAGCTGAGTTAATTTCAACGCCATATTCTGTGCATGAACATTGAGATTCACAAGGAAAACTTTGAGGCCAGCCGTCAGCGTTCTGAGATTCAGCATACTCAGGCAGTCATTCTTCACAAGCTCAGTGGTGAGCAAGGACCTCCACCTCAGCCTCCAGTTCACCCAGGTTACAGTGGGTGGCACTCTTATCAGCTTCCGTGGAATGATCTTGAGGAGTGCATTCAGCGGGCCGTCTACACTCGTGACTCTCCTCCTGCCACTGACACTGAAGATGAAGAGGAGGACCAGACCGACGAGGAATCCGAGTGATCTTCATGGGGCGAGTAGCATCGCACTTTTCCCCTTTTTGGCGTCTCGATGCCAAAGGGGGAGAAGTGTTCTATTAGGACTTCTCGGGGATTTGCATGGTTAGGGCACAAGCATATGCGTTTATCATTCCTTTATTGCTTGTGTCCTTCTTTATGTCGTTTATTTGAACCATTTGGCTTGTTTGTTTATTCGTTCAAAACTATGTGTTATGTGTGGATGTGAGACATTATGTTATGGATTTCGGATTTCTGTATGTTGAGACCAAGGTTTAATATATGGTGTGTGATGTTATATATCCGGTATTATATATCTCCATATGGGTATGATTTCTATCACCTTGTCTCAACTTCATATTTGTCTATGTCTCTTGTTTGAGCTCATGTTGGATATCTCTTGTGTTGAGGCACCTCGCACCTATATGTTGTGTATTTGTATTCAAATGCAAATTACTTGTATGCACACATGTAGGGGGAGTGCCTCTTTGTTTTGCCAACATGCTTGCTCTCTATAGTGATTTTCTTGCAAATCCGTATATTGTCATCAAACACCAAAAAGGGGGAGATTGAAAGAACATCTCTCAAAATATGTTTTGTGTGTTTGATGTCAATGTATGTGATACACTAATGTTTGATGAAGTGGTGCAGGGATTATATAGATACATGTATATGAGTGACTTGTGTGGAAAAACAAGTCAAAAGGAAGCTGGAAAAGTTTCACCAGGCCGGATAATCCGGGCCGGATATTTGCCCCCAAAATTTGGCTAAGGACCAGAGGCAGTGTCGCGCAGTACTTCCCTGGCATGGGGCCGAAATTTCCGCCGGATATTTGGCCGGTTTTTTCCAGTGCCGGATTTTGGGGGGGGGGGGGCGGATTATCCGGCCCCAACTTAGGCCGGATTATCCGGCCCTCGAAAGTCACCAACGGCTGGATTTTGAGGGGGGGGGGGGTTTATACCCCCTTCTCCTACCTTCCTCCTTGCTCAATCATTGAAGAAATTCTGCCAAGCCTCACCACCATTAGAGCCACCTCAAGAACTCAAGATTTGCAAGATCTCCTCCCTCACCTAACCAAAGCTCTTGATCTTTGGAGATTCGAAGGAGAAGACACCGATCTACATCCTCACCGAAGCGATTTACATTTCCCCCTCATATGCTTGAGGGCTCTCTTGCTAGTGTTCCTCTTTGGATTCCTAGTTGTTTTTTGTTGATGTATTGTTGTTGATTGTTGTGTTGTTACAGATTTGGGAGCCTCCAATTTGGTTGTGGATGTGTGCCCCAAGAACTTTGTAAAGGCCCGGTTTCCGCCTCGAGGAAATCCCTTAGTGGAAGTGGGCTAGGCCTTCGTGGCGTTGTTCACAGGAGACCTGAGTGAAGTCTTCGTGACTGTTGGTCTGGCTTTCGTAGCGACCACATTCCTCTGAACGTAGACGTACCTTCTTGCAAAGGAAGGGAACTACGGGAATCAACTCTGTGTCTCCGTGTGCTCCACTCTCGGTTACCTCTATCCTTTATCTCCTCTATATTGCATTGCTATATCTTGCTTAGTCGCTGACCTTGTCATATAGGAAAACTCACATAGTTGCATATCTAGAGAATTTACCTTTGTGTCAAGCCTAAATTGAAAAAGAACTAAAAATTGGTTAGCACCTATTCACCCCCTCTAGGTGCGGCATACGATCCTTTCAGCTGCTAGTCTTGCGAATAATGGTGGCGGTCCTCGGATTTCTCTCGCGCCAAGTTAAGATTGGTCAGAAGCTTCTTCCCACCGGGATGGCTGGATTGCCGTGTTTCGAAAGGCCCTGCCGGTAAAATTCATTATGCGATCAATGCCTGAAGATTGCTGGATTGGGTATTTTTGAACGTGCGCACCGATGTTTTTTATCTGACCGTTTGGTTTCAGAGGGAGCGTTTCAAAGCTCTGCTGGCTGTTAATATCATGGAGCTTGTTTTATTTCCATGATGCTGGCGGAGAAGGTCATGAAAGCCGAGATCGGTGACAAAACAATGGTGGTCGGATCTGGGTGGTGAGGTGGAATTTGCTTGGTGCTTCGTGACTTTAAACAATGACTTGTATGTGGAGGCGACTGCACAGGGAAAGTTCAGAGTTCTATCTTTCAGGGTGAAAATCTAAGGTCTGGTCTTAATTGGTTGTGCTTGGCAATATTCTAGTTGAAGGCATTTTTTTGAGAGTGATGAAAACCTAAGATCTATGATCGGGCGACGACAATGTTTATAAACTGTTTCCTTCTTAAAGACGTCGCTTATGGAGAAGCTGATCTTCTGGTGTTGTCTTGGTGTGCCAGTGTTGCTGTTTCAAGTTTTCGATCTCTGTAGAGGGATTTTTATTTTTATTTTTCTCTTCTTTTTTGGTTGTGTGCATCCTTTGTACCATTAGGGTATGGTGTTGTTGCAGAGGCTATGTATAATTGGTATTTCTGCGATATTAATATATGCTTGTTATCGAAAAATCAAAACATCACTTCCTCGTGTACGAAAGGGAGAATATTGAAGCCAAATCACGAGTTGCTTGGTTACCAACCTCCTTTTCAATAAAGAAAAATATTTTTTGATTGCTCGCAATGCACATTGTACTCCAGTACGTACCAATGTCCATTCGCTCACGACTTCCTTGCCAGGTGATAGGCACGTCCACTAACCGTGGATTAGCCCGACCTCTCAGCCTCACCGACGCTTCTCTGCACACCGGTTAGCTTCCATGCAAGCAACCAACGAAAGCTAGACGACTCCAAGCGACGAAGGTCCAACACTAAACCAGCGGCACGACACTAAAACCACAGCTAACAAATCGTGGCACCCACGCCAGGTGCGTTTGCATCGGTGCGATGAGAACAAAAGCGAGTGAGGAAGAAGAAGGCCACCGAAGAAGAGGCTGGACACGCCGTAGACAGGGGTGGCACGGCTAGCCGCGACGTAGCTGGCCAGGCGAGGAATGGACATCGCTGTAGCAGGCAACTATGCAGCTCGCCGTGATGTTGCGGGGTGGAGGCGAGGAAGAAAAACTAGGATTTAGGAGTCAGGTGTGACAGGTGACGTGGTCAGCTTATAGAGTTTAGGGTCAGGAGGTGGTGCAGGTGACTTTCTCCGCTTTCAGTAAGGTCACCAGTGGAGTATGAGGCCCAATACACAAGTGGCCCAATGTTGGCACAAGTGTAATCAAACTCCATTCGTGCTGTCAGTTCAATTCACACGAGTACAGCGTGAGTCAGTAAAACACTGGCATCCACTGATCAACCAATCTACATACTGTTCACCGCGTAAATCTGGTTTTGCGCCAATCTCCATCCTGTTGTCTCCCGCAAAAGAGGGAAAATATCGCAAACGCTCTACTGTGTTGTTGGCCGTGCTTCTAGATAGCTTCACCGCGTTTGGTGCAGGTCTTGTCGCGCGCGCGCCTCATTTATTCATGCTGCACACATCTGGCAGTTGCGTGCTCTCTGCTTAATTCACAGGATCGTCTCTGCCTTATAGGGCCCGCATGGTAGCTTTTTGGTCAGTTTAGTTGTCTGGCCTCCTTCACGTTGTTGCATCGCACGGTTCTTAAAGCAGCTCTGGACCAGGCTCGAGAGGAACGCTTGAATTGGCTGTTTCCAGCGAGCTACCCAAATCTCGCACGGAGCTTATGTAAAAGGGAATGTTCGACGCACGAGCGGGGATGATGAGGGAGATGACGCGAGCTGCGGCACGCATCGGCGAAAATCGAAAAGGTGGGGGGAAGGATTCCGTCACCTACCGTCGCGCCCCACCGTCTATTTCAATCCCCCTCCACTCTCCCCTCAAATTTCGAGCTCCACCTCGCGTCAGCAAGCATGTAAGCGCCGCATAGATCTCCGGTCGGCGACAGCGGCGACTGCATCTCGACGGCTTCATCTTCTTCATGGTGCAACACTGCTTCACCTCCGGTTGCTTGGTTATGCTTAGATCTTGGTTAGGAGTTGTCAGATCTTGGCTAGGGTTTGATCTTGTTGCAGGGGTGAGTCCCAAATGTGCTGAGCTATCATGATCTTGCTAGGGTGTCACATTTGTTATTCCTTGTTTCTCCCAAATGTGCTGAGTCCACAGTTGCCATGTATTGCTTGTCTGATATAGCATGATATTTGTATGGTTTGTATTGTCCACTTTAGCCATGTTTGTGTTCCCAAGTCGATTCACGTTCTCTGTACTACGATGTGTGTAGGAATCCTTCTGTGATAACTTTAGCCAGACACTTGTCTGCGTTGGGGACTCTCAAATGCATTCGCAAGTTGCTGATTTTCACAACCCCCTATGAGGTCCATGTAGTGGTGACCTTGAGGGCGTGGTTTAGGGGATGCATGCATGGAGGTGATGGACTAGATAATGATGATGATGATGATGATGATGTTGTTGTTGTACATTTTGAAAGTAGCTAGGAATGAAAGACATTTCATGGTCCCATTTTGTAACTATGATGAGGTGGTATATACTAACCCATCAGGTGATGGTGAACTTGCGATGCTAGGATGACACCCGTTTTTGTTGTGGTAGTAGGATGACACCATAATAGTGTAGGATGGACTTGTGATTCACTTTTACAATGATCATGCATACCCCTGTTAGTTTATCATTTACTGCCAACATTCGTGTTGCCCTCTAGTTGTGTTGCTCTGTTATGAATTGATTCATGGTTGTGATCTATCTACAACCTTACTTGTTCTTCTTATGCCGTCCTAGTAGTATGTGGTGTTCCGAGGATGGGTTCCAGGGATCTAGAGCTAGCTCTCATGGAGGATCTGTTAAGATCAAGTCAGTGGCTACTCCAACAACAACTACCGAGGTATGAAACATTAGATGAGGCACAACAAGAGTACGAGAGCTTCTTTGATGATGAGGCCATGTCAGTTGAGGCTATCGACCAGTCAGTGCCGTTAGCATAGCTACCGCCAGAGGCAGTGCATCTACAAGGAGCACCAGAGGTACGTGACAGTAGGGTCAAAGATTACATCATCGTCTTCCTAATCGTCGTGAGCGTGAGGATCTTGTTCTTCTGAATGGTGTGATCGTATGTAACATGCTATGGCCTGGTATTCTCACCCAATTTGAACTGTGGTAAGGATATGGAATTATGATTTGCGCAACCAAACAGCTGATTGGTGTTTCGGTGCGTCCAAGTTGGGCTGGAAGCAGGCAACTAAACAACGGGGGCTATCTTTACTATCCGGTCCACAAATTTGCTTCACTGGCTACCAAACAACAGACCTGGAACGCGCAGGGGAGTTATTCTCCCTGGCACAGTCACCAAACGGGCCCCTAGAAACATCGATCTTCTGCCTTCGTTTGCTTTTATGCGACGTTGTAGCTTTTTTAATTCACTCACTTTTATTTGTATCTAGTCTATTCTTAGCGTGTACGTTTACTTATTGTAGTTTGTATCTAGTTTATATCTAAAGTGTCTTACAAATGGAGTATATCTCTTCGCCGAGGTTACAAGGTCAGCTTTTGACAACAAAGAAGTTGCTATAATGGTTCTTACATTGAAGGACAAAGATGGATTAACTAACTTCCTGAAGTAGTTGAATAAGGCAAGTCTTCTTGCCTCCATTTCAAGCCTCCCCCCCCCCCTCTAAATATCTTTCCGGTAACAGCGCTAGCAAATGTCTTTTAGGTGTAGTAGACACGCTACTAGAAAATCAGCTACCCATGGCGAACTATGTGTGCATTTATGGTTAGCGCGCCACTAGTAATAGTTACCTATGGCGCACCATTTAGTAGTCGTGCCGGCACGGGTAACTATTCACGGATCCCCACGGGTATTTTTACAATGTGAAAACCCTAGATTTGATGGCAGTTTTGCGATTAGCCCCAATCCCCCCTCCCCTCGTGTCGTCGGTCATTTTTGCCATAGGTTTCTCATCGATGTTGGATGGTCATACAAGGAGGCGTCGCTGTTACATGATGAGCGGATGAGGGCAGCGCTGCTCGAGGAGGAAGGAACATGAGCGTCAACGGTGGAGGAAGGAGCACGAGCGTGGAGAAGGTGCCACTGCAAAGGAAGGAGAGTAGCTGGAGCGGCGAGGAGAAGGCGTCGGTGCAGAGGAAGCACAACAACACGAGCGGTGCGGAGGAGGCGTCATCGCAGAATCAGGAGAGGCAGCAGGGGTGTGGAGGAGGCGTCGTCGCGGAGGAAGGAGAGCAACAGGGGCACAGTGGAGGCATCTTCACGGAGGAAGGATATCATGAAGGGCGGCACGGAGGAGGCCGTCTCGGTTTGGTGGAGAAGGGGTAGATGGGGAAAGAAGGAGGAGGCATGGCGTCTCCCTCTGGTATAGTCGGGCCGGGGCAAAGTTAGCCGCGGCGCACCACTACTACAGGTGTGCCACGGGTAGATTTTTTTCGATTCATTTCAGCGAAATCTAAAATCTCATAAAACACTATTTTCCCTTTTAAGTTTGAGGATTCGAAAGAAATCGGTAAACGGTCGTAGATGGCTGAAATCGGATGTAACTTTTTATGGAGATACTTTTTTTTTATATAAACAACTTTTTCATTCGAGCTTGCATGCAAAATCCCCAAGCCATTATACCGAAACATGCTACTTTTGTAAAATATGTTAAAATTAGGGAGTGATGTTTTGGCACATGGGAGCATATGCTCCCTTTATTTTGAAATACATGTTAGACACATTTTAAAATGTCAAAAAATTAAAACAAAAATTTCGCACGTACATCTTCATGTGCTACGCGCTCACAAAGTCGTTTCATGAAAAATCGACATGTCATGGGACGTGTGTAAAAAAGATAAAATTCGGTGCTAAAACAAAGACTTGTCACAAGATAAATTTTCTCTTTTTCGCTTAGACTACAAAAAATATCATTTTTTCGTGAAACTTGACGAATACACATATATTATGGAGATGTACATGTAAATTTTTTTGTCAAAATTTTTTAACACTTGGAAATATGTTTTTATGGTAGAGGGATCATACGCACCCGGGAGCCGAATTGAGTTTCTGGTTAAAATTCATGTTTGTTAAGAACTAAGTTACTTAACATAACTACATATCAAAGAATTTTAAAATTTGAATTTTCTATTATTTTCTTTTACTTTTTTCAAAACAGAAAAGATGATCCACGAAGGGTGGGTGGGCGGGGACCAAACCGTGGCAAATTTAGCCGTGCCACACCAGCACCTCATCCGCCACGGATATGGTGTCCCAAATTTCAAATTTGAAATTTCTTACTTAGCCATTGTGCGTACAAGTACGTCATGGGTAAAAAATATACCCGTGGCACACCAGTATTATGGTGTGCCACGAATAAGAGGGCCAGATCGGCTAGCCCAACCCAGTGGCACATGTGGCGCACCATTTCGAACGATGCGCCACAGGTAAGTTTGTATTCCTGACGCATCACTCTTGGGTGCGCCATAGGTATATAACTGTGGCGACTACAATTCCAGTGCGTCACGGATAAACATATTACCTATAGTAGTTTTCCGAGTAGTGACGCGGTTACCGACGGCGCCGGCCCCAACTGGCTGGCCAAAATAAAAAAAATTGCTATTTGTAATTTTCTTCAACTTGCTGTATCACAATAATTTACATTTGCAACCAAATAAAGTTATTCAACCAAATTTGAACATATCAATACAATAGTGCATACAATAATTAAAATAAATTAAAACCCGAATAGTGCATATTGCTCCGCTAGATCATCTTGAAGTTGTTGATGAACTTGTTCATAGCGGATTTCGTGATCCATGGCGAGAAAAGCTCAAAAATTGGTTGACACGTGCTGATCAACTTCAGCAAGAGGGCCCTGGCAATCCACTAGATCAACACGCTCACTCTCAATGATCATGTTATGTATGATCAAACAATCATTCATGACCTGCCACATCTTAACGGTCAACCATTGGGGAGCAATGCGCCGGATGGTAGCAAAACTATGTTGGCACACACCAAATGATTTCTTGACATTCTTCCTACAACTTTCCTGGCACTTGGCGAACCAAGATTTCTCCTCTATAAAAGAGTCACGGATTGTCTTCACAAATATTGACTATTTTAGATAGATGTTATTGGCTAAATAGTTCCCTTTGTTGTATGCTTGACCACTGAACTCATAGTTTACTTCTGGAGCATGAACTTAATCAAGTCTAGCAAACAACAAAAAGCGATGCAACATGTTAATGTATGTGAGATCCTGTCAACGAAAGCATGCCAAAACCACATATCATAATATCCAACAACTTCAAGAACCAAGCCACACTCTCTGAACTCTCTAGTACGACCTTTGTACATCCCCTACCAAGCAATGGTAAATTTTTCATTTTCAATGCATGCAGTCGGTATTCCAAGCATCTCAGGAAATCCTCTCGCTATGTTTTATTCCAAGACCCGAGCTGGGTCTTCTTCATTTGTGGGTACTTCAAGTAGCCCTGCAAAGTGGTCGTGCTTTCGCACATTTTTTTCTTCAATTGCAAAGTGATATTTTTTTATTTTTTTCAAATTTAGAGAAAACGTAGCAACGCACGTGCATTCAGCTAGTTGTTGTCCATAGTCTATTGATCGAATAATGAATCAATTAAATAATTAATGAATCGCTCCATAGAAAAAAAGAAAATCCTCTAAAATTTTGTACCTAGGCACATAGTCGATTAAGTTGTGGGAGGGGTGGGCACGAGACACTGATGTACGGAGATTGGTCGCAGATCCACACCGCACCGCAATGCTAAGCTATAGAGGCTAGTTGAGGTGCTACCGGTGGTCGCGGAGTGCCAACGGCCATGGCAACATCATATGGTTCGGCAGAAGAAGGGGCGGCGGATAGCTCGACGGAGAAGAACGGCTTCCTAAACTGCAGCGTGGTGGGTGAGGCGAAGCGGCGGTGGCTACACAGTGTTTCTAGGCAGCGGTGGCTGGACCCGACGACATCAAAGCGAGGGTGGCGCCACAGTGAATCAATCGTGAGTCGTTGGAGAGAGGGGTGGGTGGGATAATTGCAGGGTCGCTGGAGGGTAGCACCCTCCTATTTGTTTCCTACGTGGCACACGTGCCGACCCGCATGAAGCTGAGCCGACATGGGGTTGGCGGAAAAAGTTTTGGGTCGTGCCCGATGCCGGTATCGCTTTGGGGGCGTCGGTGTGAGGTTTTCGATGGGGACCCCAGTAGGCCATTTAGGTGGTGGGGGTGCAGTGGCTCCAAAAGTTGCGAGAGAATTTGATTGTGCACTAGTTCTATCAAATATGACTTGTATGCACGAGTGTAGTTGCAATGCATGGGGTACGATCGTAGAACAAAACTTTGAATGGTAAGGATGGATAATGTGTAGTTTCATCCATATATCCAACCAAAAATACTAATACTTCTTACGGCCCTAAATACCTAAATCTGCGATAAGTATTTATTGCTGGAGGGATACCTCTGTTCTAAATTAGGTGTCGTGGCTTTGAGTTGAAACAAAGGAAAAGTAACATTCTACTCCTTTCCAAGGCTTAAGGCGTAAAAAAAAATTTGATTTTTCCTCATAGAACAAGACGTGGGACGATGTTTAGTCCGTTTCTCCCGAAGTTACCCCGTTGTCTCTTTACTGCGTCCTAAAAAAAAGGTGAGACGATTGACCGAACGGTGCATGCGCATGGAATTTACTCCTTTCTTTATGTTGAATTAACTGCTCTCCCAATCCCTCTCTTCTAAAACCGTTGGGTGATTGGTCGTGGAGATTAACGAGGAGACTGTTGCATACATGCGGGAATTGAGAGAAATCAAAGAAGGAAGTTACTAGCGATTTATGAGGGGCACGCATGGAAACAGCACACATGCCCCGCTCTCCTTAATTCTTGCGCTAGACTTTTTACGCCTTAGAGCAAGTACAATAGAGTCCAGTCAGCTGACTATAAGACATTAAATAATATATTTTAGATGAGTTGGAGGAGAGAGAAGAGGAGAGAGAATGGAGGTGGGCTACTATGCAATAGCCAGCTCTTGCACGTGCTCCTAGGCAACTTGTGAGAGTGAAAGGTGGGTCATATATTAGTAAAATACTACATTCTTATAGCCAACTATTGTACATGTTAGCTATATGATGACTACAAATGATATAACATCTTGTTATAGCCAACAGTTGGCTATACTATTGGAATTGCTCTTAAGCCTTGAAATTGAGGGAGTAGGTTTTAGTGGTAGAGGTTCGGCAAATACTGATTGAGGTTTTGCGGAAATCATATAAATAACATTTGCCAATGTTCATTCGCTCGTGACTTTCAAGACGCATCCACCTTCAAATAGGATTCCGCTCAGCTATGTAAATAAATAAAGCCATACATAACCAAACTCATACAAAGCTATACAAATCGTGGCAACTTTGAGTTCTCTGTGTTTTTTCTTTAATCTGCTTTGTAAGAGGTTCTCCTCTTCATCTTGTATCGGTTTAAATAAAACGAAACGAATGACTATTTCGAGAAGGAGGACATGCAGTCCACTAACTGTGGATTAGCCCGATCTCTCGGTCTCACCGACGCTTTGCCTCCAGTTAGCTTCCGTGGAAGCAACCAGAGCAGCCAAACGACTAAACCAGCGTCAACGACGCTAACAACACAGTTAACAGCAACACCAACAAAGCACTCACGTCGAAATCGTGGCGGCCGGGAGAAGCGTCATCCTGGTACTTGGGTCGTTGGCTTTCCGCTATCGCCCAACAGCACCGACGAGGAGGAGCTAGTGACGACGATTGGCCTGTCTGTCTCAAACAAGACGAGAGGAAGCTGGTGAAGTACACATTTGCCGCTTTGCTAATGCTTCTTTTTTTTTTTAGATAAAAGGCACTCAAGTGCCCGACTTTGAATTAACAAAGCCAACAACGGCGAGAACGATACAAAGTGCTGAACCCAGCTTACAGAACGACACCACACACCCACACGAACTACCGAAGAAGCTACAACCGGAAGCACGACCAAAAGGCTCAGCCAAAGCATCTACGAGGACTCGGAGAAGAACAGGAGTCTACAGTGTCGGGCCGGAGCTCACTCGAGAGCGAGCCATTTTCACGCGCGCCTCAACCAAACTCCTCCGTCGCAGAAATGCCACCGGAAGCCGACCACCACCGGGGACCGACCCACGTTGCTCGCAAACCGAAGAGCAGCGCCAAGGAAGCTCGACAAGGGAGGGGCACGGAGCAAGCCTTGCCGAAGATCGCCGAAGAATCACCTCCGTCACAACCTTCGGTGAGCCTCGCGCTGTGGGCTCCAAGACGGTGTCTTCAAGAAGAGCACGACACCGGAGTGCCGCCACCGCCCGATCCGAGGATCTTGGGTTTTCACCCGGACGAAGTAGAGTGACGGAGGTTGGCCTCACGGCGCCTTCAACAAGGGAACGCCGTCCGCAGACGCCGCCGCCGTGGCCCGAGGGGCAAAGGTTTCCCCTTGGCAACCTCCCCACCATCTACACCCCACACCACGCGACTCGCCGAATACCACGTCGCCCCCACGACCATGGCACCGACCAGCACCAGAGCTACTGGCTCGCCCGCCAACCAAATAGCTCCCCCTTCCGAGGCCGCCGCCCGGCATCCCAACCCTGCCCGCTGCAGCACCGAGGAAAGCAAGAAACACCGCCGCGAGGATCGACCAAAAGCCCCAAAGAAGGCCGGAGAGGCAGCCGCCGGCCACCATGGCCGCCGGGTACCGGATCTGGGGAGAACCGGGCACGGCGGGCCCGGGACCCTGCCCCAACCCGCACGCGGGGCGGCCGGGGAGGCCACCCAGCCCACGCCTCGCCCTGCTCCATCCCGGAAGGCCTCGCCACCGCCGGCCGGCCCGGCCGTGGCCGCCGGGTTCGCGCCGCCGTGCTCGCCGCCCCGATCCCGCCGCCGGCCGAGCTCGCGCCGCCCAGCACCGCGGACGCCTCCGCTGGAGCCACCGCCGCCCGAGTGCGCCCAACACATAGAGCCACCACGCCGCTGCCGGAGCAGCCGCGCCGCCACGCCCCCTGTCGGCGTCGCGCCCCTTCGCGACGAGACCGCCCGCGCCGGCGACACCGCGAGGAGGGGAGAGGTGCCCCGCCGCCGCCGGCGCCCCCGAGCTTCGCCCGGCGGCGCCCTCCTGGCGGCGGCGAAGCGGGGGAGGGGGAGGAGAGCTCGGGGGCTGTGGCAATTTAGGGTTTCTCCCTGGGCCTCGCGGGAGCCCAGGGACGAAACGTTTCCGTCTACCCGAAACCTGCTAGAGAATGTGGCCTACACCTTTGCTAATGCTTCTGGCTCGTGCTTTCCTTCTCATCGCCAACCTCTTTTCCTATTGCGGTCGAGACACGAGTGCATCGACAGACAATGTTCCTAAACCTGTTTGGGTTGCTTGGGACGCAGAAGATTCTCCCGAGATATTTCAGGTCCATCACTCGTGCATTCGATCGTTCGGGAATGAACAAGTGGTCATTCATTCCCATAGCTTTTTCATCCGCCTGTAAAATAATATCAAAGGAAATTTACATAAATTTTTAACATATTTTCATAAACAGAGGTAGCAGTACTTATGATCTTTATCCAAAAAACAGTACTTATGATGAAGCTCCTCTGGCATTTCTACCGACTCAATTAATTTTGGTCTTCTCCAAAGGAAGCCACCGGTTGCAAAAAAGACAACAGGTCACTGTTCTTTCAATTTTGTCGGTCGTGGACTCGCGGGAGGAAGAATATACATACGGGCATCTCCAGCGGTGCGACGCATTTCGGACGTCCAAATTGTCCAAGTGCGTCCGTTTGCGTCGTCGCGAGATGCGAATTGTCCGTTTGCGTCGGGGCCACCCGCGCGGTCGGACGTATTTTGGACATCCTACTGTTTTGTTTTCCCGCTCCTTCTTTTCCTTTTTGTTGAAAAACTCCCCCATTTGTATGAATGAGCAAGTTCAAACGCGAATCGAACAAGTTTAAATATATTTAACATACAAACTAGAGAATAAATTAAAAAACAAATAAACTATAAGCTAATTCTTGGTCTTCTTGTTAGAAGGCCCTGCCTCGTCGTTCTCACTCCAGCGCCTCTTGCTTGTCACCTCCCCGTCGGAAGAGGAACTGGCGGACGACGCGTCCGTGGAGGAGTTCCAGTCGGACGAAGTCGCGTCTTCGTCTTCATCGTCGTCCTCGGTGAACAGACGCCGACGCGCCGCCTGCACCCGCGCATCCCCCCTTGCCCGGGCCCTGGCCTTGTTCCTTGCCGCCGCCTTCTCGTCCGCTGCCTCCTGCTCCTCCAGCCGGGCGAACTTGGCGTCGGAGTCCTCCTCCTCCTCCTCCTCCTCCTCCTCCTCCTCCTCCTCCTCCTCCTCCTCCTCCTCCTCCTCCTCCTCGCCGTCGCTGCGAACGGCGCCTCCGTCCTCCTCCTCCTCCTCCTAGCCATCGCTGGCAACTGCGCCTCCGTCCTCGTCGTCCTCCCTCGGCGTGGAGCCAGGGTCGCTGGGCGTCGCAGGCGGTTCGACGTGAATTACAGCAGGCGCATGGGTTATATTCTGCGGCGGCGAGTATAATGAAGCGGCCTGCAGTTGCTCTTCCGCGGTGGTTCGGCGCTCCATTCCAGCGGTTGGCGGGTTGATCGGCGCGGTTGCCACTATGGCGGTTGACATCGGCGCGCTTGCTGTGCTTTAATTCGAGGCCGATCGAGCCAGGGTCGCTGCCAGGCGGACCCATGGGGAAGCGGGCGGACGCTAGGCGTGACCGTGCAACATCCGCGGAGACGCAAACGTGCCGCATATTTACGCCGCGTTTGCGTCGCTGCGGACGCCCCGGACACGATGCGTCGTCCCGCTAGAACTGGGTGCAAACGCTTTTTGATCCGCATGGGGCAACCGATCGCACAACGTCCGATTCCGTCGCCCCGGTGGAGATGCCCTAGCAGGTAGAGGACGACGACATCTCTGTTCTGCAGTCAATGCTCCATTCTCCAGCTGGATTGCATGGACAGGATAAATTAACGGGTCAAAGATACTAGCGACTCCATTTTTTTCCGCAATAAAAAAATGATATTCTGGATTACTCAAATTGTGGGACACGGAAACCTACGCCTAATATGCAAAAAAAAAAATATGAAAATCTTTGAACAATTTTATACATATCCAACCCACCAGAGATGTCTCATAAAGATTTTTTTTTTCTTTTAGTGAGAGGGTGCCTGTGGAGAAGACCAACCGGATTAGTCTTCAGGATGTGTACATATATGTATGGTGTGTGTTAGAGCATCTCCACTCGTCCCCCGAACAGGCCCCCGGCGAGCGTTTTTTCCATCCGGACGGCGTAATTCGGCCCAGTCGCGCTCCCGGTTCCTCGTTTTCGTCCGGATTTGGGCCTAAATTCATCCGGCGATCCCACGCCATCCCCGGCCCCCCGGGGAGCGCTCGGGACTCCGGACGAAACGAAAGCGCGCGAAACGGCGAGGAAACTTCCGCGCGTCTCGGTGGCCCCAACTTGTCGGCGAGAGAAACCGATCGTCGTCCTCATCGCATCGTCTTCCGCGCGCTGTAAAGCCTGCCGCCGGTCTGCATTCGCCGGCCACGCGGCGAGTTAATGTCGTCGTCTTCCGCGCACGCATCGTCTTCCGCGCGCACTAAAGGCTGCCGCCGGTCAGCTCGCCGCGGACGCGTCGCAATCCACGCGGCATTTAATCCCCGCGCCAGCCACGCCTATATACGCCGGTCCGCTTGCCGCGAGGCGTACCCCGTGCTCCACTCTCCCTCCACTCTCCCTCTACTCTCAAGATGGCGTTCTACGACGACGACGGCGCAGCCAACAACGGCTTCCCCCGCCGGTCGCTCCACGTGTGGGAGGGGCACCTCCTCCACCAGGCGGGGTACCCCTGCCCGCCGGACACGAGGCCTCCCGGAGGCGGCTGGCGGCTAAGTGCTGGCGGCGTTCCAATCCCGCCGCCGCCGCGGGGCCATGCCCTCGACGTCGCCATCGAGGAGGCGAGGATGACGATGACCGACGAGGAGCGCGCCGACCCGCGCCACCACCCCGAGAACTACACGCGGTGGAACTCCTACTTCCTCCGGCGGTGGGAGCAGGAGCTGGCGGCCTACGACGGCCCGCCGCCTCCGCCTGCGCGCAACAACGCCGCGGGCCGCCGACGGTGGTGGAGCGCGCCGGAAAGGACGTTGGCGAACTTCCTCGCGCACATCGAGGGCGGCAACTTCCCGGTGCTCACGATGCCCCTCCATCGGCATCGAGGGCATCGGCGAGCCGCCGTCGGGGAAGCGTCTGGCAGCCACGGCGCATGGCTGCCAGCTCGTCGTCTTCCGGATCGGCGTCAAGGTCATCCTTGGCGCCGGTGAAGAGGGAGGAGGCGACGTCGCCTTCGACGCCGGTGCGCGTCAAGAAGGAGCCGGCGTCTCCGCCGGCGACCAGAGGGCGCAGCAGCGGCGCCCTCGTCATCCGAGAACAGCCTTCCGCGCCGCGAGCGGCCGGAAGAAGACGAAGAAAGAGGCCGCCGCAAGCCAGCTCGCCGAGGAGGAGGCGAAGCGCGCGGAGGACGCCGCGATGGCGGAGGCGATCGCCAGGTCGCTGCACGACATGGAGGAGGAGAAGCGCGCGGACGACGCCGCACTGGACTGGGCCAGGCGCGACTGGGAGCGCGAGGAGGCGGAGCAGCAGCGGCGGCTGCTGGACCTGGCCGCCGCACGCCAACTCGCCGCCCGCGCCGCTCCAACCGCCAACGACGATGTCGCGCGGTACCGCCGTCGTGCGACACCTCCATCCGGCGTCGCTGTCCCCGTCGTCGACCTCGAGTCCTCCGACGACGACTGGTACAAGCCATCCCCGGGGTGGGGAGACGCCGGCCAGGGCAGCAGCAGCCAGGCCGCGCAGCCGAAGGCCAACGACGACGGCTCCGACGACGACGGCGGCGACTACACGGTGTTCTACCGCCATTTCGGCATGTAGAGCGCCGTGTTTTAAAATTAGCGTTTGAATTCCCTAGCCGAATTCGAAATATAGTCGACTCGGCCTCTATGTATGAACTCCTCCCGTAATGTAATAAATATCATTAAATTTAGTCTATATTCACCCGTTTTTAGCCGTAGTTTGTCAAGTTTCCGTTTTTTAAATTCGCATCGTCGACTTCGCCTGGGCACGCGGCTGGGAAACTACTACTCCCCACGCCAAATCTTCCTCCAATCCGGACGAAAATTTCGCCGGATTTGGGCGTGGGGAGCGCCAACGAGTGGGGATGCTCTTAGATTGTATATACATATTTACGAGCGTTTGTGTCTGTACTATGGTTTTAGAAAAATCCTACGAATAGGATAGTTTATAGCCAGTGAAATTTTTTTTTTTCAAAATTTGCACTATTGTAAAGATGGATTATTTGCTAAGTTTATGTTTGCCCAGGTCAGATTCAGCAACCACCTCAAAACATTCATGTCTCGGTTTTTCAGATTTTTACGAAGCTTCTAGATGCATTTTTTTTCTGGCGCTTCTTATACACGCTCTGAAAATTACAGTGCCGTAGACCATGTACGTCCACTCAAACTATTCACGTCTCAGCTGGATTTCGCACGGGTAACATCAGTTTCTAACGTAGGTAGTAGTTCCACTGGTGGAAAAACAGGCTTCCGGGAAGCCCCATAAGTCGCGAAGGTAAAGGAACCGCGACTAATGGGGTCTTTAGTCACGGTTCGTGTGGCGAACCGCGACCAAAGTCCTGGGCCCAGGGCGCATGGTGGCCAGCTGGTGCACGTGGGGGGCTTTAGTCGCGGTTGGCCAGCCCAACCGCGACTAAAGGTGCCCGAAGGCCTTTAGTCGCGGTTGGCCAGGCCAACCGGGACTAAAGCCCCTCCCCTATATATACCCATCCAGCAGCCAACACTTAGCCATTTGGAGCCATTCTCTTCACAAACTTCACAAGTGAGTGTTAGGTTTGCTTTTGGTTCCTCTTATGCACATAAGGTGTTTGATGAAATGCCCCAAGAGCATGAAACAAACATGATATGAAGTGTTGGAGTCACACTTGAGCTTTCTCATTTATTTTTTCCTCCTCGATCGCGGTTAGCAACTTGAACCTTTGATGTGTCATTGATAAAATATGCATGTGTGTGTAGTTCATTGTTTAATTTATATTGTTTGTAGCTAGTTAGTTTAACAAATGCATGATGGTTAATTATATATTTTATATTATAATAATGCAGATGAATCGGCAATGGATGTACGGTAACCGACTCTCCGGCGAGTTCAAGTACGGGTTTGAAAGATTTCCTCGTAGTGGCTAATGCGAACAAGCAGGGGGTTTTGTTATCTGTCCATGTGTTAAGTGTAAGAATCGAAGGGTTACTCTTCCTCAAGAGATGTTCACATGCACCTGCTTCGGCACGGTTTCATGCCAAGCTATAATTGTTGGACCAAGCATGGAGAAAGAGGGGTTATAATGGAAGAAGATGAAGAAGGGGATGATTTCAATGATGAAAGCTATCTTTCTCATTTCGGTGATACTTTCATGGAGGATGCTGAAGGTGAAGGGGAAGGTGAAGGGAAGGGGAAGGTGAAGAAGAGGCACGTGATGATCCCGTTGATGATCTTGGTCGGACCATTGCCGATGCACGGAGACGCCGCGAAACTGAAAAAGAGAGGGAGAATTTGGATCGCATGTTAGAGGATCACAGGAAGGCGCTGTACCCGGATGCGATGATGGTCCGAAAAAGCCGGGCTGCACACCGGATTTGCCGAGATGGAAGGCACAGGCAGGTGTAGCTGACTCGGCATTTGAAAACTTGCTGAAAATGTTGAAGAATATGTTTCCAAAGAATAACGAGTTGCCCGCCACTACGTACGAAGCAAAGAAGGTTGTCTCGCCCTCTAGGTTTAGAGGTTCGAAGATACATGCATGCATCAACGATCTGCATCCTCTACCGCGGTGAATACGAGAATTTGAATGAATGCCCGGTATGCACTCGCATTGCGTTATAAGATCGAGGCGATGACCCCGGTGACGATGTTGAGGGCCGAAACCCAGGAAGAGGGTTCCCGCCAAGGTGATGTGGTATGCTCCTATAATACCACGGTTGAAACGTCTGTTCGGGAACAAAGAGCATGCCAAGTTGTTGCGATGGCACAAAGAGGACCGTAAGTCGGACGGGGAGTTGAGACACCCCGCAGATGGAACGCAATGGAGAAAGATCGACAGAGAGTTCAAAGATTTTGCAGCTGACGCAAGGAACATAAGATTTGGTCTAAGTACGGATGGCATGAATCCTTTTGGCGAGCAGAGCTCCAGCCATAGTACCTGGCCCGTGACTCTATGCATCTACAACCTTCCTCCTTGGTTGTGCATGAAGCGGAAGTTCATTATGATGCCGGTGCTCATCCAAGGTCCGAAGCAACCCGGCAACGACATCGATGTGTACCTAAGGCCATTAGTTGATTAACTTTTACAGTACTGTGGGGCAGACCTGGTGTCCGTGTGTGGGATGAGCACAAAGAAGAGGAATTTGACCTACGAGCGTTGCTTTTCGTAACCATCAACGATTGGCCTGCTCTTAGTAACCTTTCGGGACTGTCAAATAAGGGATACAATGCATGCACGCACTGCTTTCATGAGACCGAAAGTGTACATTTGCCAAATTGTAAGAAGAACGTGTACCTTGGGCATCGTCGATTTCTTCCGAAAGGTCATCCAAGTAAGAAAGAAAGGCAAGCATTACAACGGCAAGGCAGATCACCGGCCGAAGCTCGCGGAACACACCGGTGCCGAGGTATTTGATATGGTCAAGGGTTTGAAAGTCATCTTTGGAAAGGGTCCTGGCGGACAATCAGTTCCGAAGGGAGCCGACGGGCACGTAGCCATGTGGAAGAAGAAATCTATATTCGGGAGCTAGAATATTGGAAAGTCCTAGAAGTCCGCTCTGCAATCGACGTGATGCACGTTACGAAGAATATTTGCGTGAACATCCTAAGCTTCTTGGGCGTGTATGGGAAGTCAAATGATACAAAGGAAGCACGGCAGGACCAAGCAAAGTTCGAAAGACCCCGATGACCGGCATCCGGAACGGTTTCAAGGTCGTGCCGCCTACGCTCCGACCAAAGAAGAGAAGGTCATCTTTTTTGAATGCCTGAGCAGTATGAAGGTCCCGTCAGGATTCTCGTCCAATATAAAGGGAATAATAAACATGGCGGAGAAAAAGTTCCAAAACCCGAAGTCTCACGACCGCCACGTGATTATGACGCAATTGCTTCCGATTGCTTTGAGGGGCTCCTGCCGGAAAATGTTCGAGTAGCCATTGTGAAGCTATGTGCATTCCTCAATGCAATCTCTCGGAAGGTAATCAATCCAGAAGTTCTACCACGGTTACGTAACGATGTGATCCAATGTCTTGTCGGTTTCGAGTTGGTGTTCCCGCCATCCTTCTTCAATATTATGACGCACCTCCTGGTTCACCTAGTCGATGAGATTTCCATTCTCGGTCCCGTATTTCTACACAATATGTTCCCCTTCGAGAGGTTCATGGGAGTATTAAAGAAATATGTTCGTAACCGTGCTAGGCCGGAAGGAAGCATCGCCAAGGGCTATGGAAATGAGGAGGTAATTGAGTTTTGTGTTGACTTTGTTCCCGACCTTAAGCCGATTGGTCTTCCTCAATCGCGGCACGAGGGGAGACTAAGTGGAAAAGGCACGATCGGAAGGAAATCAATGATATGTATGGACGGCCATTCTCCGATCGAAGCACACCACACAGCTTCCGACCAATTCCAGCTTGGTGGCTCCGTACTTTGAGAAACACAAGAATATTTTACGCTCGGACAACCCCGGGAAGCCCGAATCCCGGATTAGGAAGGCCCACATGGAGACTTTCGGCGCTTGGTTGAGAAAACATTTAATGAGTGACAATAAGGTTGTAGATCAGCTGTACATGTTGGCCAAGACACCATCTTCGACTATAACGACTTTCCAAGGGTACGAGATAAATGGGAATACATTTTACACGATCGCCCAAGATAAAAAGAGCACCAACCAAAACAGTGGTGTCCGCTTTGATGCAAGCAACCGAGAATGGGCAAAAGGTCACATATTATGGTTACATAGAGGAGATATGGGAACTTGACTATGGACCCTCCTTTAGGGTCCCTTTGTTCCGGTGCAAATGGTTCAACCTAACGAGAGGTGGGGTAAAGATGTACCAAGCAATACGGAATGACAATGGTGGATTTCAACAATCTTGGTTACCTTGACGAACCATTCGTCCTAGCGAAAGATGTCGCTCAGGTTTTCTATGTGAAGGACATGAGTAGCAAACCGAGGAAACGGAAAGATAAGAAAACGATCGAGTACATCATGCGATGATCCAAAGCGCCACATTGTTCTTTCAGGGAAAAGAAACATCGTGGGAGTGGAGGACAAGACAGACATGTCGAAGATTATAATATGTTTGCTGAAATTCCGCCCTTCAAAGTGAACACCGACCCAAGCATTAAGTTAAATGATGAGGATGCTCCATGGATACGGCACAATCGTAAGCAAGCGGGGACACAAGGGAAGAAATGATGTGTAATAATTTATTGTACCAAACTTTGTTGAATGAATCATGTGAATTATATTACCCGTGATGTGTTTGGTGTCCATTTTCGAATGATTCAATTGACTCGAGATAGCACTGATGATACATGAAATTTGGAGTGACTAAGTCATACTCCTGCATACATGAAATTTGAAGTGACTAAGTCATACTCCTGCATATAGGAAATTTGGAGTGACTAAGTCATACTCCTGCATACATGAAATTTGGAGTGACTAAGTCATACTCCTGCATATAGGAAATTTGGAGTGACTAAGTCATACTCCCGCATACATGAAATTTGGAGTGATTTAGTCATACTCCCGCCTAGGCGTATAATATGCATACTCGTAGTCTTCATAGCCGCCGCCGTTGTACCGGTAGTCGTCGCCTTCTAAGCTGCCGGCGTCGTCGGCCGCTGCCGTCGTCGCTGTCGTCGGGCGGCGCTCGTGGCTCGAACCGAGGGTAGCGCAGGCGGGGATATCGCCGGCCGTGATGTAGTCCATGACGCTCTGCAGAGTCCGGCCGTACCACCATAGCCGACGGCCGGCCTCGTGGAAGTTTCCAGGAGGCAGACCGTCCTCCTCATACCTGGCGAGCGCCCTCTCACGCCGATTGATGAAGAAGGCGTCCCAAGTATGCTGGTTATCGGGATGCCACCGGGATTCATCCGCTGCTCCGGCGTGAGGTCGAGGTAGTAGTGGTTCGTGATGGCCGCCCGGCGCGCAGCACCTCGAGGGACGGGAGGGACCGGCACGCCGCCGGCGCTAGGCTCCAGCCGGCAGTGGACGCGGTAGCCCGGAGGGCAAGGGTAGTTCGAGGCGCAAAGCTCCTCCACCTGCTGGTAGGTTAGAGTGGGTGCGGTGGAAGCCATGAGAGAGTGATGAGAGATTGTAGAGATGATAATGCTGGCCAAGCCGGGCTACCTATATGTAGTGACAAATGGCGGGAAAAATGGGAGCGGGAAGACAGGAGGCGGGAAGAAAGAGGCGGGGAGAAAGTGGCGGGAAAAAATTGGCGGGAAGAAAGAGGCCGGAAGAAATTGGCGGGAAACAATTGGCGGGAAGAAAGAGGCGGGAAGACAGGGAAGAAATGGCGGGAAGACGAGGAGGGAAGAGGGGGTCGGCGGAAAGAGGCGGGAAGAGGGGGCCAACGAACTTTTGAATTGAATTAGTTTTATTTTTATGAATTTTTGATAATTTGTATTTTTAAAATTTTGAATTGAATTAGTTTTATTTTTATGAATTTTTTGGTATATTATTTGTATTTTTAAGATTTTGAATTGAATTAGTTTTATTTTTCTGAATTTTTTGATATATTATTTGTATTATTAACATTTTGAATTGAATTAGTTTTATTTTTCTGATTTTTTGGTATATTATTTGTATTTTCAACATTTTGAATTGAATTAGTTCTATTTTTCTGAATTTTTTGATATATTATTTGAATTTTTAACATTTTGAAATGAATTAGTTTTATTTTTCTAAAAATTTTGATATATTATTTGTATTTTTAACATTTTGAAATGAATTAGTTTTATTTTTTCTAAATTTTTTGATATATTATTTGTATTTTTAAGATTTTGAATTGAATTAGTTTTGTTTTTCTGATTTTTTGATATATTATTTGTATTTTTAACATTTTGAATTGAAAAGAAAATTGAAAAGAAATTTGAAAAATACCTTTAGTCGCGGTTGGCCACACCAACCGCGACTAAAGGGTCTTTCCGCGGGAACCGCTCAAATCCCGCGAAAAGACACGTTAGTCGCGGTTGGTGTGGCCAACCGCGACTAGCAGTGTCTTTAGTCGCGGTTGGCCACACCAACCGCGACTAAAGGTGCCTCCCTATAAATATCGCGCGGCGCGCGAGCGCGATTCAGTTCCTTCTTCCTCCTCGAAACCGCCAGGCTGCCGCCGCTGCGCCCTCGACGACGCCGCTCCTGCAGCCGCCCTCGTCGCCGCGCCCTCGTCGTCGCCCTCGTCGGACGTCGTCGCGCCCTCGTCGTCGACCACGCAGTACGTCGCCGCGCCCTTGTCGTCGTCGTCTCGTCCGCCGCCGCCCACGCAGTACGCCGCCGTCGCCTCGTGCTGCCGCCGGCCGCGCTCTCGCCTGCCGCGCGCTCGCGCGCGCGCCTAGCCGCCGTCGCCTCGTCGTCGCCGCCGCCGCGCGCGCCGCCCTAGCCTCGCCCGCCGCCGCCGTCGCGCGCGCCGCCTTCTTCACAGAGAAACAGAGAGAGGAGGCCGGGCAGGGTCGGAGAAACAGAGAGAGAGAGATTTTTTTTTGTTTTTTGTTTTTTGTTTTTTTACTACAATTTTTGACTTAAAAAAACAAATAATTTGACTTAAAAGTAATTACATGTAAAATTGAACTAAAAAAAGTACTAAAAAAGTAATTACATGTAAAATTGAACTAAAAAAAGTACTAAAAAAAATTGAACTAAAATTGAACTAAAAAAAGTAATTACATGTAAAATTGAACTAAAATTGAACTAAAAAAAGTAATTACACAAATTGGAACTAAAATTGAACTAAAAAAGTAATTACTACAACTTTGACTTAATAAAAATTGAACTAAAATGGGTACTAAAAAAAGAACTAAAATTTTGACTTAATTAAAAACTTTGTCTTAATTAAAAACTTTGACGCCGCCGTACCGTCGCCAACGCCGTCAACGCCGCCGTACCGTCGCCAACCGTACCGTCGCCAACGCCGTCAACGCGCCAACGCTACCTCTATTCATAAAAATGTAACACCGTCAACGCTACCGCCTCTATTCAACGCGCCAACGCCAACGCCGTCAACGCGCCACCGCCACCGCGAGGGTTATGTGTCCTCGTCACCGCCACCGCCCTTTCGCCACCGCCCTTTCGCCACCGCCACCGGTCTTCGGTCACGCGGTCACCGCGTCCCCCTCTCGCCTCCCGCTCGTCGCCCTCTCTCGTTTATATGTAGAAGAGATGTGATAATGCATATACACAATTAATTTGTTTTGACTACATGTTTTCGGGATCGACATATGGCGGACGATAGAGCTGACCCGATTCCGGACAACTATGATCCGGACGCTGAAGACCAGATGTTCGGCATCATAAATGGCGATATTCCATTTGTGCCGACCGGAGAAGAAGAAGATGATATCTCTTCTTATCTGAACCTTGAGTGTGAAGATGAAGGGCGCCGTCAGCAAGCAGATGATGCCGAAGAAACGTCGATAAACGACGATCTTCAATTGGAAGTAGCAACCACCTCCGGCGCCGAGGTATATATATATACATATTGAGCGTCTTATTTTAGCCCTCGATAAACTAACTGATTTGAATAAATGTGTGTGTACTAACGCGCGCGACTCTCTTTCTTATTTTAGCCCTCGGCCGGATCGTCGAAAAATCGAGTACGTCGTCAAAGCGTGGCGCAACCAAGACGATGAAAGCAGGAGAAACATGCACCATCGATGTTGTCGACGAAGCAACCGGCGAGGCCGCCGGAGCCCAGCAAGAACGCCACCAAGTTTGTCAGCCAATGCGGAGCCGTTGTTAGAGACAACGTCTCGATCACCCGCCAGGAGTGGAATGAGCCAAAGAAGGCACGTGTTGGTTTCACTTTTGTCGATAAGAGAGAAAAAAAGATTGCTTCAACAAGCTTATGGAACATTTCGTTCTACCTCCGGAATACCGCAAATACGATGAGGAGGGTAAAAAGATTGCGGAAAACAAGGAGAGGCGCAAGCTAGTCAAACAGTTCGCTCTTTCTAGGATGGCCAACGCATTCCGGAAATACAAGCAAAATCTAGCCCATGACTTTGTCAACCAGGGCAAGACTCCGAATTTCAAAGGACAATATGAGAAACCGCAACATGATTGGCCAGAATTTGTGAAGCAAAAGAAATCGGAGCAGTTCCTTGAACTATCGAAAAAATAAGGAAAATGCGGCCAAGAAGGAGTACAATCATAAAATGGGGCCAGGGAGGGTATCGCTTTTGGCAGCCTAAGTGGGAGAAGATGGAGAACGAGGCGAGGGCGCGAGGAATCCGTCCGGTACGGAGGGATGGGACCCAAGGGCCAAAAGGCTGGTGGTACGGGCATGGGGGATCGCCGAACCCGGAGACAGGGGAGTGTGTTTACCAGGGCAAAATAATTACACCCACCAAAAAGCTTATTGAGGCAATGAGGGATGCTCAAGAGGGGAAGATCAAGTTCAACGAGAGAACGACGCCCGACAAAAGCCCTCGGGAATCCCGAACACGGAGGACGTGTACGAGGCATGGGGCCCATTCCGTGGAAAATAGGGTTCCCCCGTAACGATGACCCGTACGGTTACGAAGCCGTAAGAGAAAGATGGATCGGGAAAAAGATGTTGTGGCGCAGCTTGGTAACGGAAATGGATGTGATGAAGAAAACCGTGAGTGTACTAGTAGCCGAAAGAGAGGCAGCTCGGGCGCAAGCATGCTCGAAGATCATCCAATGGATCTCGGAAGCCAGCAGCGGAGAAGCGAGCGTGGCTTCCACGGAGGCCTCACCGGCCGGTGCACCGACGATAGAAATTACCGCACCGGAGCCTCCGGTGGTCGAAATTACTGCACCGGAGCCTCCTCGCTACCCCGTGGACGATATAAAGGAGATGAAAGCATGTCATCTCGTATTATCCTATCGGGAACATGTCCATGAAGGTAGCCATCGGCAGGTGCTTTACCACTGGAGCACTCCACCACAACAACCCCATTCAAGATGGCTATGCACGTGTGACGGTGGAGGAGATAGTCCAAGGGTTTGAGGACCTGGACATTGACATTGCTACACCCGAAGGGGTGAAAAGACTTGGAGATGTCAAGCGCCAGTTCATTCTATGGCGGAAGAAATTTATCAAGTTTCCGTGCGAGGCGCCAACAAGTCCACCCCCGTACGGTGGTGGTGGTGGCGGTGGCGGTGACGGTGGCGGTGGCGGTGGCGGTGACGGTGGCGGTGGCGGTGACGGTGGCGGTGGTGCTTCACCTAATACACCTCATTCACGTCGGCCGACGCCGCCGCCCCCGGTCCTCGTCCGGCGGGTGATCGGACACCGGTACCGCCCCCAATCCACCTCCGGCGAAGAAGCGTAGCGGTCCTGGGTTATTAACCCGGACCCTTACGTACCTAAGAAAACAAAGGTACCGGAGGTATCACCGAAGCCTCTCCCCACGAGGCCTTGGGAAAGTAGTGCCGAGGAAGTCGAGGCGGGCGCGGCCGCTGATTTAGAGAAATGGAAGGCGAGCGTCAAGAAGAAAATAGAGGGCGAGCCCAAGCCGAGTATATTCCGACAAGGAAAAGCAGTGGGCTAAGTCATTTTTGAACACACCGTCCCAAGCCGCGAAGAATCCGCTCGACGACTATTTACGTGAACTTCGTAGGCAAGCACTCGCGTTCAAGAGGAACCAAGAGTCCGCGAAGAAGAAAGCCTTGGAGGACGAGGCCGAGACAAAATTAGAAAGGGGGAAAGAAGTTGCCCAGCTCGGGGAACAAAGTAAACAATCGATCGCCCCGCTCATAGTGCAAGCCGCCGGTCCGGATGCCCCCGATATCATAGCAGCTGCGGCAAGCACATGGATTGACCGTAGAAAGTGCCGGAGAACAAGCGGCCGACTTAGGTATCACTCTTCGTGCACCGTTAGGCCTTGATGAGGCGCCAATGAAGGACGTAGTATTTACATATGTGAAGAATGGCCCTCTCATCGAGCTCTGCGCAGGAAGAGGATCTACCTCGACAAATGAAAGGTCTGCTAAATTGGTACAAGGGTTACATAAAACATGAAAACGCCAAAGACTATATCTATGCGGAAGTTAAATATGAGCATCACTTCAAACATTACTGGGTACTATATATATATATATATATATATATATATATATATATATTGTCCTAACTATCTTGTTGTGTACGCTATATATTATGCAGAATGAAGAAGCGGGAAATGCGAATAAGGAACATCCATGATGTTGGGTTCATTGACCCACACATCGTTAATTCACATGTGTTAGAACACCACCCCGCCGACGTGGAGGAAGACCTGTGGCGGTTTATTAGAAAACAAGCAACGGAAAAGTGATATTCTATTTCCTTACCATTTTGGGTGAGTGTTTCTGTCTTGAGCACATTCTCTTTTGTTTACTCCATGCATGGTATGTGGCTAATCGATGAGTTATGCATGACCGTGCATGTATCGTGTCCGCAGGTTCCACTCGGATTCTTATGGTAATTAAAGTTCAGACCTCCTCGGTTCTCGTCCACGACTCTCTGAATATGGATCCGGCGCTTTGGGGCGACATGAGAAAAATGATGCAAAAGTAATTATTTTCATTCATTTGCGCTCTATATCGATCGGCCTATTTCGTTCATCATTTCCTAATATCAAGTAACTAATTAATAACTCTCTTGTTTATTTAATTTTCTTTGCCTCGTAGGGTTTGGAGACGGTTCGTAGATACCAAGGTCGGTGAATTCAAAAAGAGCTAAATTTTAAAATGGCAGTGCGGACGACCGGGGATACTCAGCCACCGGGGACCAATCTATGTGGATACTATGTTTGTGAGAGGATCCGGAGATACCGCAATGAGCGGGACCGGAAGTGTGAGAACAACATCCCGAGGAATAACCTCCGGAAGACGCTTAGTCCGTAAGCTCGCTTCCGACCACTTCAAGAGGAACTAGCCGGATGGTTGGCGAGGGAAGTCATCGATCCTAGAGGAGAACACTATTACGATGACGTAGAACTTTATATGCACCGGAATTTGTAACTAACTTGTTCAAAATTGTATATGGTCATCCGATATTGAATATATATTGTATATGGTCATCCGATATTGAATATATATTGTATATTCCTCTTGAATTCTTTTTGGTTCTAATTTCAAATTTGTTTGAAATTGTACATTCATATGCATGTATGTATACAGTACCGTAGAATATGTGAAACTCCTTCAAAATTAAAACCCAAAAGAAATAAAATAATACAAATTAAAAAGAAACCAGATTTAGGGGAGGGGGGCTAAACCCTAAACCTCGCGGAGGCCTTTAGTCGCGGTTGGCCGGAAGAACCGCGACTAAAGGTCCTCCGCCCTCGGCGCTCGCCTCGCGGCCCACGTGGACGGTCCTTTAGTCGCGGTTCGTAAGGAACCGCGACTAAAGGGGGGGCCTTTAGTCGCGCTACTTTGGTCGCGGTTGCGCCACCGCGACTAATGGCAGTTGCCAACCGCGACCAAAGCCCCTTTTTCTACCAGTGTTCTGAACAATTACCTATTTTTACGTGGACAAAACACCACTTGAGAATTCAGGTACGACTAGAGAAAAGTATGTACACCTTGGCTTTATATTTGAACAACAAAATAAAAAGAATACACTACGGGGGACTAGTTGGTAGCTTCCAACCTAGTCCACGTTCGATCTGTCAATCAAAACCCCCAAAAAGAAGAACCCACCGAGACCATCCAAAGGAATCCAATACCAATCCCGCCAACTACTCTATCTATCTGTGTCCACCTGTCCTCTACAGTACGGTCAAGGCGTACCATTTTTTATTTTATAAAAGCTAAAATTTCAAATGCAAAATAAATACAGTAGAACCAATTGCATACCAGCTTGTCCGAAAACAGCTGCTCCCTTCGATCCATATTACTTGCCACTAAAATGGATATATCTACATATAAAACTAGAACGATACCCCGCGCTGCAGCGGATGTCTGAAATCTAATAAAACACATAAAACTTGGTTTATAGAATATGCAATATTTAGTTGGCCATAGTAGTTGAGACAATAAATTTAATAGCCATGAAATGGATAGGTATTTGAAAATTGAAAGATCATTATATTCCAGAGGTGTACGTGATTGATTTAGATAAGGTGAAGAACCAAATGATGTTGATGGTTTGCATGAAAAATGCATGCACATTGCCGCATGTTTTTAAAAACATCATATGTGGTTACATATAAGAGTACATAATTAACACTGAGTTTAATTCGCAAAGAGTTCATTTGGTTGCCAAACTATTTCGGTGTTTAAGTTGCACATGACTTAACTATGTAATGATATAACAGGAGGGTGTGATGTTATCAATCGAGCGGAAAAAGATGACATTGCTAGTTTAATAGTTAAAAATAGATAATATAAATATCTTGCATGTAGAGATTGATAATAAATAAGAACTATTAGTGGGATGAGGTGGATAAATGATTGGCTAAGGGAATAGGTGATGTGGATAGCTTGCATGTTGAGATAGACAAATATTAATTACACTTAGTGGGGTTTTGTTTTATAAGAAGTATAGTTGTGTCTAGATACATCTATATTGCTTTCAAGTAATATGAATTAGAGTGAGTACCAAAAACATTAGAACTACAATGCAAAAGATTATTATGTCCTAAAGAGAGCAACAAATCAGTACTACCACAGACGCTAGCGTCGTTGTAGACCAACATCTCCAATTGGACTTCCCTAGTCAACACTCTATCCACCCTTCATGTCTAAAGGAGGCGGCAAGTAGATGGCGGGACTTGGTCGGTCCTGAGAAAGACATCATCTTAGACTCCCGGTGACTGCGTATATTGCGTCTGTGAGGGTTAACCTTGAACAATAGCGAGCACTGGAGGAGCGCAACAAAGAAACTCCAAGATGTGCCTCCAATAGTGATACTCCCAACAGAGATACCACGTCGAGGAAGCCCCCATCATATCGGTCCAACTTCGAACCTAAGCTTTGGCCCAGAGACATATACCAAACTGAAGTGAGAGCTAGGGAAGTGGCAACACACCACTAATGGAGAACTAACACCCACAGGCTTCGTCGTTGTCGGCACCGACCGAAGATGCTAAGACCTTCGATTGTATTGCATCACACTTTCATCTTTAGCCACTGGATTGGGGCAACACTGTCCATGTTGGCTCACACCGCCACTGCAACAGCACCTCGCCATCATAGCCACCAACACCCCCAGACAACCTAGAGCTCCTTCCACCTCCCTCTAGGAGACTAGGATGCAAAGCGGTGGGCGACCCACCCCGCTTCGTAGTCAAAACTAGTTAGCTTATTTGCAAAAAAATTAAGAAAATAATCTAATTTGAACCAGATAATGCTTTAGATAATGCTTTCGTGAGCTTACGCGGGATGCCGCTTCCAAACCTAGCTATAATTAATATTAGTATAATACATACTCTTTCTTCATCGTTTTTACACTTTTCGTCGCTACCAGTTCACCATTATTCTTGCTTAGTTTACAACTCCGATACTATTATACAATTAAGTTGTTGCTACTAATAACCAAGCTGTAATTTCAGCATGGGCGACTATATATATAGAGCTGTAAAAAAAAGAAGGGAACCAACGAACAACCGTGCAGTGGTGAGCTAGCTGGTGTCCACCATGGCGTCGTGGAAAGCGGCGACGCGGTCGGACGTCACGCACTGCGTGATGAGCCGCGCGCCTGGCTTGTGAATCCACGGCTTGACGAGGATGCACGTGGCGATGTAGTCCAGGTTTGTCAGCGGCACGACGTGGGCCGGCGGCCCCCACCCGTAGTCCACCTCGGCGAAGCCCAGCCGCGTCCAGTCGGAGACGAGCAGAGTCCGGTAGTCGGAGGTGATCTGGTACGGGTCGACGCTGGCCATCTCGCCCGCAGCCCACCGCGCGAACTCCGACGGCATCCGCTTCTTGCCCTCCTTGATGATCTTGACGACGTCGGTGATGGTGGAGGCGGCCACCTTCCCGGCCGTTGAGGAGACGCGCATGATGTAGTAGCAGTTGCCGTAGAAGCCTGCGGGGAGGCGGGCGTGGAGCAGCGGCCGCGCGTTCATGGCGAAGGAGAGGTGCACGGGGGAGTCCTCGTCGAACCCCGCGGCGCGCGTCCGGCTCTGCCACGCCTTGGCGATGAGCACCTCGAACGCCGAGCAGCGGGCCCCGCCGGTGGCCGCCGCGAACTGGCCCTTGAAGTGGTTGATGTAGTCGGCGGAGATGTCGATGGCGAGGTACTCGAGCCGCTTGGCGCCCGCGGGGTCCGGGAGGCCGCCCACCAGCGCGCCCGCCGGGTCCGGGATCGCGTCGCGGCCCCACGCCGGCGCTACAGAGATGTGCTCCGCCCCGCGCGCCAGCTCCCCCACCGCGCCCATGAACTGCGCCGCCCCGGGCCCGTCCGCCACCGCGTGGCTGAACCGGAACCCCACCACGAAGCCGCCGCAGTCGAACGTTGTGACCTGCGACACAACGGCCAGTTAGCTCACGTCACAGCTGTAAGAATCCAAAGCCACACCACCGACAGTCGGACACAGCTAGGCAACGCAATGCGACACGCGCGACACGTACCTGGACTAGCAGGATGAGCTTGCTCTCCTCCTCGCGGCTGGGCTTGGGGCGCGGGTGGGGGAGCAGCTCGTCCTTGTCGACGGCGAGCGGGTACTCGAGGTAGTCCACGTCCTCCAGCCGGCACCTGACGGCCGCCTCGATGAACCAGACCCCGCCGTCGCTGCAGTCCACCTGCGGCTCGCCGGCGTCGGACACCGCGAGGCGACCGGCCAGCGGGAAGTAATCCACGAGCGCCGTCGCCAGGGCCTGCTCGACGGCGCTCGTCGGGCGATCGCCCTCCCGCGCCATGTCGGGCTTGAACACGTGGAGCGACTCGATGAGCGCCATCTGGGTGGGGTAGCGGTCGAGCCACGACAGGCGGAGCGGGCCCTCCGGCGTCGGCCCGGCCGGCCTTACCAGGCGCTGCCCGAGCCGCACCACTGGCACGAGCTTGGCATCGGCGGCCGCCGCCATGTGGAATGGCCGGCCGAGGAGTACACCGCGCGTGGGGTTTGGTCTGAGGTGAGATGTTGTTGTTGCTGCTGGTGGTGGGTACGTGTTGATGGAGTGCGTTGAATTGAAGCTTGGGTTTAGGTCTGAATTAAAATTTTGGGGGCTCGGGGTTTATATAGGGACACTGCTGAGCGTCCCCCGGGGGATTAAATTTTTGATCCCCCGGATCCGCGTCCGTCCGATGGAGCTGCCAAGACCATTCGATCTATGTACAACCGGAAAACGTCGCTTTCTTTCCATCTAGCTGGACCCAGCTCACGTCGCTTTCATCTCCTCTTTCGTCACTTGCACTCGTTGGTTCGCAATGCACGCACAAAATCCTCAGCCGTTCTTCTTCTTCCCATTCTCGCAGAAGTAGCTCCAGCAGCATGGCATCGCAGCACCGCGGGCGACATTTGCACCGGCGGCCAGCGGTTGCAGCAACGCCGCCCACCCGCTGTAGCATCGCGGCGAGTCTTCGCAGCAGCAGCGCCAACTCCATGTGACCATGTAGCAGCAGCGCCCGCCACTTGTAGCATCGACGGCCAACCTTTGTAGCAGGCTAGCAGCGCCGCAAGCTTCATGTAGCACCAGCGGCCGGCGGTCGCAGCAGCGTCGCCCATCCGTTGTAGCATCGCCGGCCAATCTTCGCCAATTCCTCGTAGCACGGTATGGCCATTGGCCACCTGTCACAGCATCGCCGGCCAATCTTCGCCAATTCCTCGTAGCACGGTATGGCCATTGGCCACCTGTCACAGCATCGCCGGCAACCTTCGCCAGCTCCACGTAGCACGGCATGGCCACCCGTCACAGCATCGCCGCTAATTCTATGTAGCACCGGCGACCACCGATTGAAGCAGCGCCGCCCACCTCTTTTAGCACCGCGTGGCCACAGGTTGCAGCAGCGCCGGCCGCCCCTTGTAGCTCCGGCGGTCACCGGTCGCAGGCTCGCAGCAGCTCCACGCGGCCCTTGTAGCAGGAGCTGCAAACGCAGGTAGCAAACGCCGACTGCCCCTTGTAGCGCCGGCGGTCACTGGTCGCAGCATCTCCACACGGCCCTTGTAGCAGGAGCTGCAAACGCTGACCGCCTCTTGTAGCGCTGGCGGTCACCGGTCATGTAGCAGCTCCACATACCCCTTGTAGCACGAGCGGCAAACGGAGGTAGCAAACGCCGGCCGCAGGCCGCTGCAGGGCCGCAACGCCGCCGTTCATTGTAACACTGGCGCACATCCCATGTAGCTTCGCCGCCACCCCCACGCAGCACCGCCACTCTTCCATCGCAGCACCACGTGCAGACGCGCAGCTCCGCCGATTTCCTTTGCAGAAGCGGATGCATCGAAGGGGACGGGAGCACCTCGCGAAAGGGCGGAGCAGACTTGATCTTGGTGTTCTTCTCATAGACTAACACCGGAGCCGGACCACTCGAGGATGGGCTGGTTCGTCCTCGGGAACGGCCAGTAGAAGCTGCTAGCTTCAGCGCGCGACGGCTTGATTGGAGGCGCATGACGGCGGGGTCGGCAAGCGAGAAGGGCCGGGGAGAAGCGGCGTTGATTCTGGTTGCCGGCGAGCGGCGGGGCTGGGCAGCTGGGTTGCCGGAGTTGTGTCTACGCGAGGAATGGAGAACGGCAGGGCCGCGAGGAAGAAGACGGAAGGCAGAGAGGAAATAATTGAGGGAAGATAAGGTGGGCCCTCCAGAGACACGCGGCGTGCGACCGATCCGGGGGATGAGAGCGTGCGATCCCCCGGGGGAACACCAGCTTTTTCCTTTATATAGGTGTTAGGGAGTTTGGGGCAAGAGAAGAGATGGGACATCGGAGTTGGCAGGGTGGTGTTGGTACGGAGTTTGGAGTGGACAGCACGGCGGTGATTGCGTGATTTACGGTAAGTAGAGTGTCGAGCTCCACTAACCAGCACGCGAATAGGATGGAACCCCGTACTCCATTCCATATGAGACTCCGCTCAGAGCCCGTCCATATGCTCCGCTCACTCCCCAAAACCGATATCACACCAACTCTCAAAACCGAAATAGACCGATACCTTGTTATTTGACTATTTCTCAATTAACTGAGAACTAACACTATTCTGCTCCTCCTTTGTGTCCTTTGGATCGTCGGCACTAGCGAGAAGGCGCTGCTAGCGGAAGTAAGCGGGTATCTTAGTGGTGGTATTCCCTTCTCCTCCTCCTCCGTATTGACCTCCATATTAATTTCCGGCTTGGGGCGGCGTAGACAGTTGCCACCAGACGCCTCTTGTCGCGGCTTGTGGAAGCTGATGTCGTGGCTGCGTCGTGCTGGCGCTGGCATCGTGAATTACTCCTTCGTCTCGCTCTTAGGCACGGTGTAGAGGGGATACACGTTGGGATTACGGCGTGCTACGCCGGATCTGAGGAAGAAGAGCATGATGACAAAGAGTGGGACATTGTCCCTCTTGGAAGCCACTTCCTGGCTAATGGCAACGGCGGCGGTGACTACGGATACTCCATTCGCGTATCATCGCACCGGATCCCCTTGACGAAGGTTAGCGGTGTGCGGCCAGGGACGCCCTAGAAGAGGTGAGCGCCCCGCCACGTTCTTCAACCTCGTCAGGTCGATGTGGCCATCGACCCACTACATGTCCTCCTGGCGCTATGCGTCGAAGAAATCCACCCACCATTCCTTATTGTTCGTCACCGCCCAGGTTGGGTCGACGCGCTCCTTTGGCGGACCACCACCGACATTTGTCGCAAGTCTGTTCGAAACACTGCTCGGTTCCAACGCATGACGCTAGCGATGACTCAAGGGGAACACAAGAATACCAATAATGCTGTGTTTGGATGCATAGAATTTGAGTGTGGAATTGAATTGGACTAAAATTCCAAATCCAAGATGGAAATGAATTGACTTCTAATTCAATTCTGTTGTTTGGATGTGTTCGGAAATTGTTGTTGGAATCAAATTTTATAACCAATTCTAAATCTTGTTTGGATGAACAAACTATAGAATTTGCGGAATTTAGTCCACAGCATGCTCCGCCATGGATCGAGCCGGCGGTGGTAGGGGCACGCGTCGCCGGTTGCAGGGGAGGACGACGGCGGCTGCAGGGCCCCCGGCGGCGTGGTTGGGGTACGAGTCCGCCGGTGGGGGAGCTGGTGGCGCGGGGCCACGCGGCGGCGGCCGACGGGGGAGCTGGTGGCGGGGCCAGGCGGCGACGACGGGGGAACTGGTGGCGGGGCCAGGCGGGGGCGGCCGGCGGGGGAGCTGGTGGCGCGGGGCCACGCGGCGGCGGCCGGCGGGGGAGCTGGTGACGCGGGGCCATGCGGCGGTCGGCGGGTGACGGGAGAGAGGCAGCGAGGGAGAGGGGTGGAGCGTACGCTTTCCGAGCGTTTCCGAGCGAAGGAGCTCGGAAACTTTGGCCCGCTCTTTGCACTACGGGATTCGGAGCGTGGAATTTGGTTACATTTCCATGCAAAGATTCCGAGCGCACACCAAACGGTAGAATTGGCCCATTTGGCCCAAATTCCAATTCCACGCCCCAATTCTATGCAACCAAACACAGCATAAGACTTTAGCAATGGAGATGTCACTCTCAATCACACATGTATATCAATAAACTCACAAACAAGGGGTGATTTTATAGCAGTTAATTCAAATAGTAAATAGCAAATAGTAAATAGTAACATCGGATTTTCAGTTTTCACCGAAAAAAGTAATTTATAACTTTTAGTGGCTAAAAGCGTTGGCATGAGGTAGTAGTGGGGTGTAGTATGAATGATATTGATCATACTAACATAGCATCCATCTCTAATTTAGTTTTCTGTAGGTGTGTACTCCAAATATAGTTATGCATTCTAACAAAGAGAATTTGCATAACATCTTTTATCCTGCTTGCCCATTTTACCGGGGCCAACTTGAAACTACAAGCAATTAATGCCTATCCTTTTGAATAGCCCGGAACAAAGCATTAAGATTCATGAACACACTCGAACTAGCTATCCTTCCCCTTATTTTTCCCTATCTGCCACCTTAGGGATTCGCAGGGTCAACATAATAATAAGCAATACACTTTGCAAATAGATACCAACCTCATATATATGATAAAGTAATATAGGTTCAGTACTGAAATCATGTCAAACGGGCCATAGTAACAAGCATTAAACATATTAAAGATGTACCAACACTCATACAAGAATATATTCAAGACAAACACCTCAAATCTCGATACATATGGATGATTACATAATCAATCTCATCCAAACCCCATCCACCTCTTAAGCTTACAGAGAACTACTCACTCATGGCGATGGAGAGTGAGCCCATGGTGGTTGGCGATGACGTTGGTGATGGTGATGATGAAGAAGCCCTCAAAATCCCTCTCTTCAAGGTGGAGATCGTGGTCTCGACGGCGCTCTGTTTCGCGAAACTTCGTGTCCTTCTGGCAGGGTAGGTTTTTAGGGTATATAAGGCACCACGCGAAAGGGGGAGGCGAGTGATACGTCTCCGACGTATCGATAATTTCTTATGTTCCATGCCACATTATTGATGATATCTACATGGTATATGCACATTTTATGTCATATTTATGCATTTTCTGGAACTAACCTATTAACAAGATGCCGAAGTGCCGGTTCTCGTTTTCGCTGTTTTTGGTTTCGTAAATCCTAGTAACGAAATATTCTCGGAATTGGACGAAATCAACGCCCGGGTTCCTATTTTGCCCGGAAGCATCCGGAACACCCGAGAGTCGCCGCAGGGGGCCACACGAGCCCCGGATGATAGGCCGGCGCGGCCCAGGCCCTGGCCACGCCGCCTTATGGTGTCGTCGCCCCGTTGACCCTCCGACTCCGCCTCTTCGCCTATATAAAGGTCCCAGACCTAAAACCTCGAGACGGAAAAGCCACGGTACGAGAAACCTTCCAGAGCCGCCGCCATCGCGAAGCCAAGATCTGGGGGACAGGAGTCTCCGTTCCGGCACGCCGCCGGGACGGGGAAGTGCCCCGGAAGGCTCCTCCATCGACACCACCGCCATCTTCATCAACGCTGCTCGTCTCCCATGAGGAGGGAGTAGTTCTCCATCAAGGCTCGGGGCTGTACCGGTAGCTATGTGGTTAATCTCTCTCCTATGTGCTTCAATACAATAATCTCATGAGCTGCCTTACATGATTGAGATTCATATGATGATGCTTGTAATCTAGATGTCATTATGCTAGTCAAGTGGGTTTTACTTATGTGATCTCCGGAGACTCCTTGTCCCACGTGTGTAAAGGTGACTAGTGTGTGCACCGTGTGGGTCTCTTAGGCTATATTTCACAGAATACTTATTCACTCGTTTTGAATGGCACGATGAAGTGCTTATTTATATCCCTTTATGATTGCAATGTGTTTTGTATCACAATTTATCCCTGTGCTACTCTAGTGATGTTATTAAAGTATTCTATTCCTCCTGCATGGTGTAAAGTGGACAGGGTGTGCATCATGTAGTACTTGGCGTAGTTTATGATCGTGATCTCTCGTAGATTGTGAAGTTAACTATTACTCGTGATGGTATTGATGTGATCTATTTGGTTATGTTGATCTTTCATGCACTCTAAGGTTATTTAAATATGAACATTGAATTGTGGAGCTTGTTAACTCCGGCATTGAGGGTTCGTGTAATCCTACACAATGGTGTTCATCATCCAACAAGAGTGTAGAGTATGCATTTATCTATTCTGTTATGTGATCAATGTTGAGAGTGTCAACTAGTGAAAGTATGATCCCTAGGCCTTGTTCCTAAATATCGCTATCGTTGCTTGTTTATCGTTTTACTATGTTTCTACTCGCTCGCAATATTACCACCATCAACTACACGCCGGCAAGCACTTTTCCGGCACCGTTGCTACTGCTCATACTTATTTATACCACCTCGTATTTCACTATCTCTTCGCCGAACTAGTGCACCTATTAGGTGTGTTGGGGACACAAGAGACTTCTTGCTTTGTGGTTGCAGGGTTGCATGAGAGGGATATCTTTGACCTCTTCCTCCCCGAGTTCGATAAACCTTGGGTGATCCACTTAAGGGAAACTTGCTGCTGTTCTACAAACCTCTGCTCTTGGAGGCCCAACACTGTCTACAAGAATAGAAGCACCCGTAGACATCAAGCTATTTTCCGGCGCCGTTGCCGGGAGGAAAGGTAAAGGTACTCACATTCCGGATCTCGGCTACTAAGCTATTTTCGCCGTTGTAAGTACTCGAAGCTATTTCCTTTAGATCCTGCAATTGCATCTTTTTGTTTCTTGTTTACACTAGTTTGGCATAATGGACAACAATGAGCTTCTTATTCTATTTCCTGATTTAAGACATGGATGGTTTGATGCGAAAATTAAAAAATCTATGGGATCTTATTTGCATGCTGGTAGTAATATTAGTATGAACGCTTTGAACACCATTGTTGATAATGATATAGAAAGTTTTAAGCTTGGGGAAGCTGGTTTTCATGATCTTTTTAGTCCCCCAAGCATTGAGGAGAAAATTTTCTTTGATGATACTTTGCCTCCTATTTATGATGATTATAATGATAGTGGTCTTTTGGTGCCACCTACTATGGAGAGTAAATTTTGTTGTGATTGCAATATGCCTCCTACATTTGATGATAGCTACTTTGTTGAATTTGCTCCCACTATTACTAATAAAATTGATTATGCTTACGTGGAGAGTAATCATTTTATGCATGAGACTCATGATAAGAATGCTTTATGTGATAGTTATATTGTTGAGTTTGCTCATGATGCTACTGAAAGTTATTATGAGAGAGGAAAATATGGTTGTAGAAATTTTCATGTTACTAAAATGCCTCTCTATGTGCTGAAATTTTTGAAGCTACACTTGTTTTATCTTCCTATGCTTGTTACTTTGCTCTTCATGAACTTGTTTATTTACAAGACTCCTATGCATAGGAAGCATGTTAGACTTAAATGTGTTTTGAATTTGCCTCTTGATGCTCTCTTTTGCTTCAACTACTATTTCTTGTGAGTGCATCATTAAAACTGATGAGCCCATCTTAATGGCTATAAAGAAAGAACTTCTTGGGAGATAACCCATGTGTTATTTTGCTACAGTACTTTGTTTTATATTTGCGTCTTGGAAGTTGTTTACTACTGTAGCAACCTCTCCTTATCTTAGTTTTGTGTTTTGTTGTGCCAAGTAAAGTCGTTGATAGTAAGGTTCATACTAGATTTGGATTACTGCGCAGTAAACAGATTTCTTTGTCGTCACGAATCTGGGCCTAATTCTCTGTAGGTAACTCAGAAAATTATGCCAATTTATGTGAGTGATCCACAGATATGTACGCAACTTTCATTCAATTTGAGCATTTTCATTTGAGCAAGTCTGGTGCCCTTTTAAAATTCGTCTTTACGGACTGTTCTGTTTTGACAGATTCTGCCTTTTATTTCGCATTGCCTCTTTCGCTGTGTTGGATGAATTTCTTTGTTCCATTACCTTCCAGTAGCTTTGGGCAATGTCCAGAAGTGTTAAGAATGATTGTGTCACCTCTGAACATGTGAATTTTTTATTATGCAATAACCCTCTAATGAGTTTGTTTCGAGTTTGGTGTGGAGGAAGTTTTCAAGGGTCAAGAGAGGAGGATGATATACTATGATCAAGAAGAGTGAAGAGTCTAAGCTTGGGGATGCCCCCATGGTTCATCCCTGGATATTATAAGAAGACTCAAGCATCTAAGCTTGGGGATGCCCAAGGCATCCCCTTCTTCATCGACAAATTATCAGGTTCCTTCTCTTGAAACTATATTTTTATTCGGTCACATCTTATGTACTTTACTTGGAGCGTCTGTATGTTTCTTGTTTTTGTTTTTGTTTGAATAAATGCTTGTGTGGGAGAGAGACACGCTCCGCTGGTTCGTATGAACACATGTGTTCTTAGCTTTTAATGTTCATGGCGAAGGTTAAAACTGCTTCGTTCATTGTTATATGGTTGGAAACGGAAAATGCTACATGTAGTAATTGGTAAAATGTCTTGAATAATTTGATACTTGGCAATTGTTGTGCTCATGTTTAAGCTCTTGCATCATATACTTTGCACCCATTAATGAAGATATACATAGAGCTTGCTAAAATTTGGTTTGCATATTTGGTCTCTCTAAAGTCTAGATAATTTCTAGTATTGAGTTTTGAACAACAAGGAAGACGGTGTAGAGTCTTATAATGTTTACAATATGACTTTTATGTGAGTTTTGCTGCACCGGTTCATCCTTGTGTTTATTTCAAATAACCCTACTAGCCTAAACCTTGTATCGAGAGGGAATACTTCTCATGCATCCAAAATCCTTGAGCCAACCACTATGCCATTTGTGTCCACCATACATACCTACTACATGGTATTTCTCCGCCATTCCAAAGTAAATTGCTTGAGTTCTACCTTTAAAATTTCCATCATTCGCCTTTACAATATATAGCTCATGGGACAAAATAGCCTTAAAAACTGTTGTGGTATTGAATATGTACGTATGCACTTTATCTCTTATTAAGTTGCTTGTTGTGCGATAACCATGCTTCTGGGGACGCCATCAACTACTCTTTGTTGAATATCATGTGAGTTGCTATGCATGTCCGTCTTGTCTGAAGTAAGGGAGATCTACCACTTTAATGGTTAGAGCATGCATATTGTTAGAGAAGAACATTGGGCCGCTAACTAAAGCCATGAATCATGGTGGAAGTTTCAGTTTTGGACATATATCCTCAATCTCATATGAGAATACTAATTGTTGCCACATGCTTATGCATTAAAGAGGAGTTCATTATCTGTTGTCTATGTTGTCCCGGTATGGATGTCTAAGTTGAGAATAATCAAAAGCGAGAAATCCAAAATGCGAGCTTTCTCCTTAGACCTTTGTACGGGCGGCATGGAGGTACCCCATTGTGACACTTGGTTAAAACATGTGTATTGCGATGATCCGGTAGTCCAAGCTAATTAGGACAAGGTGCGGGCACTATTAGTATACTATGCATGAGGCTTGCAACTTGTAGGATATAATTTACATAACTCATACGCTTTATTACTACCGTTGACAAAATTGTTTCATGTTTTCAAAATAAAAGCTCTAGCACAAATATAGCAATCGATGCTTTCCTCTTTGAAGGACCTTTCTTTTACTTTTATGTTGAGTCAGTTCACCTATCTCTCTCCACCTCAAGAAGCAAACACTTGTGTGAACTGTGCATTGATTGCTACATACTTGCATATTGCATTTGTTATATTACTCTATGTTGACAATTATCCATGAGATACACATGTTATAAGTTGAAAGCAACCGCTGAAACTTAATCTTCCTTTGTGTTGCTTCAATACCTTTACTTTTATTATTGCTTTATGAGTTAACTCTTATGCAAGACTTATTGATGCTTGTCTTAAAGTACTATTCATGAAAAGTCTTTGCTTTATGATTCACTTGTTTACTCATGTCATTACCATTATTTTGATCGCTGCATTCATTACATATGTTTACAAATAGTATGATCAAGGTTATGATGGCATGTCACTTCAGAAATTATCTTTGTTATCGTTTTACCGCTCGGGACGAGCGAGAACTAAGCTTGGGGATGCTGATACGTCTCCGACGTATCGATAATTTCTTATGTTCCATGCCACATTATTGATGATATCTACATGGTATATGCACATTTTATGTCATATTTATGCATTTTCTGGAACTAACCTATTAACAAGATGCCGAAGTGCCGGTTCCTCGTTTTCTGCTGTTTTTGGTTTCGTAAATCCTAGTAACGAAATATTCTCGGAATTGGACGAAATCAACGCCCAGGTTCCTATTTTGCCCGGAAGCATCCAGAACACCCGAGAGTCGCCAGAGGGGGGCCACACAGGCCCCAGATGATAGGCCGGCGCGGCCCAGGCCCTGGCCGTGCCGCCTTATGGTGTCGTCGCCCCGTTGACCCTCCGACTCTGCCTCTTCGCCTATATAAAGGTCCCATACCTAAAACCTCGAGACGGAAAAGCCACGGTACGAGAAACCTTCCAGAGCCGCCGCCATCGCGAAGCCAAGATCTGGGGGACAGGAGTCTCTGTTCCGGCACGCCGCCGGGACGGGGAAGTGCCCCCGGAAGGCTCCTCCATCGACACCACCGCCATCTTCATCAACGCTGCTCGTCTCCCATGAGGAGGGAGTAGTTCTCCATCGAGGCTCGGGGCTGTACCGGTAGCTATGTGGTTAATCTCTCTCCTATGTGCTTCAATACAATAATCTCATGAGCTGCCTTACATGATTGAGATTCATATGATGATGCTTGTAATCTAGATGTCATTATGCTAGTCAAGTGGGTTTTACTTATGTGATCTCCGGAGACTCCTTGTCCCACGTGTGTGAAGGTGACTAGTGTGTGCACCGTGTGGGTCTCTTAGGCTATATTTCACAGAATACTTATTCACTGTTTTGAATGGCATAGTGAAGTGCTTATTTATATCCCTTTATGATTGCAATGTGTTTTGTATCACAATTTATCCCTATGCTACTCTAGTGATGTTATTAAAGTATTCTATTCCTCCTGCATGGTGTAAAGTGGACAGGGTGTGCATCATGTAGTACTTGGCGTAGTTTATGATCGTGATCTCTCGTAGATTGTGAAGTTAACTATTACTGTGATGGTATTGATGTGATCTATTTGGTTATGTTGATCTTTCATGCACTCTAAGGTTATTTAAATATGAACATTGAATTGTGGAACTTGTTAACTCCGGCATTGAGGGTTCGTGTAATCCTACGCAATGGTGTTCATCATCCAACAAGAGTGTAGAGTATGCATTTATCTATTCTGTTATGTGATCAATGTTGAGAGTGTCCACTAGTGAAAGTATGATCCCTAGGCCTTGTTCCTAAATACTGCTATCGCTGCTTGTTTACTGTTTTACTATGTTTCTACTGCCTGCAATATTACCACCATCAACTACACGCCGGCAAGCACTTTTCTAGCACCGTTGCTACTGCTCATACTTATTTATACCACCTGTATTTCACTATCTCTTCGCCGAACTAGTGCACCTATTAGGTGTGTTGGGGACACAAGAGACTTCTTGCTTTGTGGTTGCAGGGGTTCATGAGAGGGATATCTTTGACCCCTTCCTCCCTGAGTTCGATAAACCTTGGGTGATCCACTTAAGGGAAACTTGCTGCTGTTCTACAAACCTCTGCTCTTGGAGGCCCAACACTGTCTACAAGAATAGAAGCACCCGTAGACATCAGCGAGGCGACGACCGAGGGCCAAAAGGCCCTGGGTGGCATGCCCTAAGGTACTAGGCACGCCACCTGATCCCTTTTGGGCCTCGTTGCTCCCCTCTCGTGATCGAAAGCTCCAGGCCCTCTATTTTGATGAAAACCCCCTGGTATTTTCCTCGATTTTATTTCCTGCGAAAACTGAAAGAAACGAGACTTTGCTAAAAACAACGTCAGATTCACCAGTTTTTATCCAAGTATGCTGAGATTCCGGAGCAAATCTTTGAGCAAAGTGCTTGGAAAAGTAGATACATTTGAGATGTATCAGACGCGTCATACAACACCCAAACTTCAGCGAGAGTGAGGCTAACTCCCCCAAAGCCATTCATAGCGGAGCCTATGGGGTTGTGGGTGCTCGACATGGCGGATCTTGAAAGTAGGCGGCGCTAGGATTTGTGAGGGAGAGAGCGACGAGGAGGAGTGTGAAATATTCATGTGCACGTGGATGCCTTTATGCGCCAGAGGTAGGCGAGGGGCCGGTGGCATGCGTTAATGGCGGCATACATGGCGACGCGGCCATGCACGACGGGGTGCATCCCTGCGCATGTGGGAAAACCGCGTCGTGGCTGGCAGAGCTGTACGCCCGTTGATGCATTGGCCAGAGGTAGGCGATGAGTTAAACCCGCGTGGCCAAACCTCCGTTGTCATGGTTTTTGTCAACACCCGGATTTTTAAGTCCGGATGCCTATTATGCCATTCATCGCAATCCCAGGAATATTGTTGTTGCGAGACATAACAGTTGATATCATAAGTCATCATTCATTACAAATCATAATCATCTGATAAAAGTAGATCACATGATCCAATATTACAACCATAGTTGATCTATTGATCAACGAACATCACAAATATTACAAAGCGGAAGCGTAGTAGTAGTAGTGGACTATCTAATTCCACAGGCCAACGCTTGACGTTAGAAGAACTCCTAGTTGTTGTAGACGTCCTGCTGGCCGTCATCTTCATACTGCTGCTCCTCTTCATAGTCTGGCCATTTGAATAGCCAGGGACACAGTCGTGAGTACTTTTAAAGTACTCGCACACTAATACTATTGTAATGACTATCCATTTTAGTAAGTGAATGCTAAGCTCTAGGTTTATTTGCATAAAGCCAATTTTAGTTCATAAACTTTTAGTAAAAGACTCCTCATTTGCTAACTAACTCAAGTGGGAACATTAGTGTCATTCCCACAACTCAGTTGTGATTCAATTCAAGTTCACCATTCATGTCACCATTCATTTCACCATTTAGCTCAGAAAACATCTGACAACGGAACAATATGGCCTTTCCAATCGTCCGTAACCGTGGACACGGCTATTCGAATAGTTTTACACTTTGCAGAGGTTGCACACTTGTGCCACAATATTTGATTACATCCGTCGGTGATAAATCTGAATAATCGTAACTCAGTACACGGATCATCAACCATAACCTTTCACTTACATATCCTAGTATAGGCACCTCTCCCCATGAGCTTGGCCTCCCAGTGAAGACAAACCGTCAGCCTGGGAACTGCGCAGGGCTTGGGCCGGACATTCACCTCATATTCACGTCATTTTGCATCATTTCACATTCCACAGAGGCAGCCTCGGCATAACCCCTATGACGCTTGTTTAGAGGGAACACATACTAAGACACATAAACTTCCAGTTAACCCTACCCATAATCAGGTATTGTGGGGGTACTTGTAAATTGGAAAGGTATCGCATCCGAACCCAACCATCAGTTTTTATCAAGTTCATCAAGTCATTCATGTCATATTCACCTTCAAAATCATTCAGTGTCATTTCATTTCACAATGTTCCCATCTAGAGTAGTCAATTTTATTTGTTGGCACTAGCAACTAGTCATGAGGAGTGCTAACTAGCTTCGATTGCCATAGGCTAGCTTTGATGATCTTGTTCTATTCTAGACCAAGTGAATCATGAATCAAAAAGTAAACTTTGATAAACCAAAACCAGTAAAGTTGGTAAAGTAAAACTTGGGATAGAATCATTAAGCATGAAGTAAAATGTGGTGGTGCCTTGCTCTTGGAGAGCTTTGCACTTAGCAAGAATATTAGCTTGCCTTGGTTGGCGTATTGATCAAAGTGGTTTTCCTCTCCTTGGAAGTAGACCTCCTCCTCCTCTTGATACTCCTCGGTACTAGCGTCTAAAAACGAATACGATACATACAATCACCAAACAAAACTTAAACACTAGACTAAGTACACACATGAGTCACACAAGTTAGGCTAGCATCACAACCTGATTATTAGGTGGGTTAACTTGGTTGTATTCTTAAGAAAAATAATTTCCTCCCATTACAAATATTAATTAGTGTTGCTATTTAATTCTTGGGAGAAATAATTTCCTCTTATTGAATCTTGTTAAGATTTAAGTTCCTCAAATAATAATAAGGTATGAACTCATGTTGATCAAGTTCAACAAATCATATCTATCATTTGGGGAGAATGATTTAAATGAGGTACTAACCTCATACCATTTACTTCTTAATTTAACAACAATTTAATGTCTCCAAGTAATTCAAGATGAGATGGTATAGACTAAGTCAACACACCACTTTGAATTGCTTACGACCATGATTTAAGTGATAGAGAACCTCTCATACTATTTGGAAAATAATTTTCAATGATTTAAATGAACTAGAAATAGCCACATAGCCATTATTTTGATCTAGTCCATGATCATACAAACAACTATGTGATGTTTCTACATAAACATGTAGAGTATGTGAAATGTGATTTATGAGAGTTGGAATCAACTAAAAATCACTTAGGGTTGATTTTTGATAATTGTTTGAAGTTACAAAAGTCCCTGCCTTGTTATTTTTGTCACTTTAATTCTACAAACAATTTTAGGGTGAGACCAGTGGGGTTGTGTAGATAATTTTATAAGCTTTCCAAATATATAAAATTTGTCAAATTTGGTTTGTTGGATTTTATTCTATTCAATTTTTAAAACAGCATCTGTGAGCAACTTGTAAAATTCGAAAATTCCTATTTGAATTAAAAGGGCTTGGCGGGAAACAACATGGGCTGCACAGAGGAAAAACGAAATGGGTCGGCCCAGCTACACGTCTCGCGTGCGCGGGCCGCCTGACAGAGTGGGGGCCACTCGTCAGCGTCTTTTTAACAGCGAAACGGTATGAGTCTGTCTGGGCCGCACGATTAGATCGTGATCGAACGGCCGGAGGCTTTCGTCGTCGACGGCGAGAGAGAGGCTCTGGCGCGGCGAGGCTAGGGGGTGGGAGGCTCACCGGCGGCGCGGCGATGGTCGGCGACGTGCTGCGGTGAGGTTGTCGATGACGAGGAAGCAGATGGTACCGGCGGCGTCTCCAACGGTGGCTGAAATCGGCGGCGCGCTTCTCAGCACCTCCGCGGGCTCCGGCGACGAAATTGGATGGCTCCGGTGGCTAATCGAGTGAGAGAGGTGGTCGAGGCGAGTGAGAAGAGAGAGGGGAAGCTGGTTGTGTGTAGAGATGAGCGCGGGGGTGGCTCCTTTTATAGCAGCGGGAGGTGGCCGTGGTGCTGTGACGATGTCACCCATGGCGACGGTGCTACAGCGGCGCTGGGGTACTAACGATGACGCAGCGGGGTTGGCGAGGCTCTGGCGGTGACGCAGGGCTTGATCACGGTGAAAACGTGGCAAGGACGAGCTCGCGCGCGTGACGTCTCTGTCGCGGGTACCGGCGGATGGCGTCGACGGTGGCGTCGCGCACAGCGTTCCCGCGGGTTAGCGAGCGTGTCTATGGCGTTGCTGGTGACGTAGCAGTGCTGGTGGCGCAGAGAGGAGGGCCAGGGGTCAACGGAGCTGTCCTGGCGACGACGTGGCCGGGCGTGTCTGTGACGCTCGCCGTGCGCGCTCTGGCGTGCACGTGCACGTCTGGGCGTCACGTTTTCTGGCAAGTGTGGTGCACGAAATCGTCGAGGCTGGTGTCTGGCACGACCAGGAGAGTGTGGGGAACAAGTCTGACAAGGTGGTGCACGTTGGGAAAGGTTAGAGAGAGAGGGAGCATGTCCATGTCCATGTCCATGCCATGCCACGGCATGGATGATCTTGGTCAGATGGTGACGATTTCTTGTACCATTCCTTGTCTATTCTGCTTGGCAAAGTCTGGAGGGGTCAGAGAGGTACCAGGGATGACCTAGGGTTGAAGAGGGAGGCTATGAACTGCTGGGTTTTGCAATGTACCAAGTTGCCAGATTGGTGCCCACCACCTGTTCGACACAATGGCCGCATGAAACTTATTTTCGAATTTTTGAATGAATTTTGGTGGGTTGCAATCATATATTATTTTCAGTAGAATGGTGGTGGTGGTGGTCAAATTTGAAGTGTTTTGCAAAAATCCAAATTGCACATAATCTTGATTCTATTTCAAAGTCTCCACTTTGCTTGATCATTATTTGAATTTGGGAAAGAATTTGCATTGGTGCTTTTGGGAAAAGTTGTTCACCTTGATGTTGTCTTGGATGAGGTGCAAAGAGTTGGCAAAGTTTAGTTTAGAAATCTTTCAAAACAGGGGCTCAAAGAGGGCATCAGGTTAACTTTTGTCAAAATTACCATTAGTGCATGTGAGCTCAAATTTCATTCAAATTTGATTTGATTTCAATTTCTTTGATTCCAAAGGTGATAATAAGTGTTTAGTATTCATTTACAACCAATGGTGCAAACCAAAATGGTCTAGGTTAAGGATTTGTACAAATGGCCTAAACCATATGTGAGTGTTGATTTTATTTTCCCTTTTCTTTTCTTCTTTTATTTTTCATTCTATTTGGTTGATCAAGTGATCATTAGTTAGGGTTTTAGCATCATGGTTAACTCCAAGCAATCATCATGGCAAATGCACACTAACACAAATATAAAAGATGAGTTATATGCATAGCACTATATGGGGATAAAAAGTTTTTTGTTGGTTCTCAATTTTGGTATTTTGGAAACTCTCTTTATTCCTTTATTGAATTTTTGGGATGTTACAAACCCTTCCCCCTTACAAAAGATCTCGTCCCGATCTCTTAAAGAAAACTAGGTACTAAAGAGATCTGGGTATTCCTTCTTCATATCTTCTTCTCGCTCCCAGGTGGCTTCTTCTTCGGTGTGGTTGCTCCATTGAATTTTCAGGAACTTGATACTCCTGGTGCGGGTGGTTCTGAAAGCTTCTTCCAGGATGCGAATAGGTACTTCGCGATACGTCAAGTCCGTGTTGATATCCACCGAGTGGTGATCGATGTTCTTGAACACTTCGGTCTTCTCCGGCACTTCTAAGCACTTCCGGAGCAGTGAGATGTGAAACACGTTGTGCACAGCCGACATTTCCTCCGGTAGTTCCAGCTGATAAGATACCTCTCCTCGGCAACTCAGAACTTTGAATATTCCGACATATCGGGGTGCGAGCTTTCCTTTTAGCTGGAATCTCTGCATTCCTTTGAGGGGGGATACTTTAAGATAGACAAAATCTCCGATCTCGAAGGTCATCTCTCGGCGTCTCTTGTCGGCGTAACTCTTCTGTCTTGACTGGGCAGTCTTGAGGTACTCGCGGATCTTGTGCACCTTCTCTTCAGCTTCTCGGAGAACATCTGTTCCAAAGACTTGGCTTTCTCCGACTTCCGACCAATTCAGAGGGGTACGACACTTCCTTCCGTACAGGGCTTCAAAGGGGGCCATCTGTAAGCTGGCTTGATAACTGTTGTTGTACGAGAATTCCGCGTAAGGCAGGCAGTCTTCCCACTTGGATCCATATTCCAGTACACAAGCTCTCAACATGTCTTCGAGTATCTGGTTGACCCTTTCAATCTGCCCATCAGTCTGCGGGTGATACGCTGTGCTGAAATTCAGTCGGGTTCCTAGTCCTTCATGTACTTTCTGCCAGAATCTTGAGGTGAATTGTGATCCTCTATCTAACACTATTGACTTCGGGGTTCCGTGCAGGGCGACTATTCTGGAGATATATAACTCAGCTAACTTGAGGCCTTCATAGGTGGTCTTGACGGGAATAAAATGGGCTACCTTGGTCAATCTGTCGACCACTACCCAGATAGAATCATTTCCTTTGCTTGATTTGGGCAGTCCAGTGATAAAGTCCATTCCTACCGAGTCCCACTTCCATTCCGGAATCTGCAATGGCTGTAGCAGTCATGCGGGTCGCTGGTGTTCTGCCTTGACTCTCTGACAGATATCACACTTGGCGATGTAGCTTCCGATCTCTCGCTTCATTCCATGCCACCAAAATTGTTCCTTCAAATCTTGATACATCTTGGTACCTCCGGGGTGAATGGAATACAGGGTATCATGAGCTTCCTTCAGGATGACTTGCTTCAACTCTGAATCTGATGGCACACATAGGCGTCCGTTGTACCAAAGAACTCCTTCTTCATCTTCGGTGAATCCCGGTGCTTTCCCTGCAGTTATTTGGCTCTTGATTCCGTCAATGCTTGCATTTCCTTTCTGTGCTTCTTTGATCTGACTAATCAAGGTGGGCTGAAGCTCTATGCTAGCTAGAAATCCTTCACTAACTAGTTCCATTCTAAACTGCTCAAAGTCTTGGTATAGGCTAGGTTGTTCTTCTGCTATCATGGAGTTCAACTGGCACGACAGTCTACTCACGGCATCCGCTACCACATTGGCCTTGGCGGGGTGATAGTGAATTTCCATATCGTAATCCTTGATTAACTCTAAATATCTTCTCTGCCTCATATTCAGCTCCTTCTGTGTGAAAATGTACTTCAGGCTCTTGTGATCTGAATAGATCTCGCATCGATTACCCATGAGGTAATGACGCCATACTTTTAGGGCTAAGACTACTGCTGCTAGCTCTAAGTCATGGGTTGGATAATTCTGCTCATGTTGCTTCAGTTGTCTTGACATATATGATATCACCTTGCCTTCTTGCATCAATACACATCCGAGACCAATCTTGGATGCATCACAAAATACGTCAAAGGGCTTGGTGATGTCCGGCATGATCAATATTGGGGTTGTGGTCAATCTTTTCTTGAGTTGCTGAAAACTCTCTTCACATTTATCAGTCCATTCAAACTTCTTATCCTTCTTCAACAGTTGGGTCATGGGTCGGGCTATGCTTGAAAATCCTTCAACAAATCTGCGGTAATATCCCGCTAATCCAAGAAATGCGCGGACCTCGGTCTGAGTGGTTGGGGCTTTCCATCCTACAACGGTCTTGATCTTGGCGGGATCTACGACAATTCCTCCTGCAGACAAGATATGTCCCAGGAATCCTACTTCCTTCAACCAAAACTTGCACTTGCTGAACTTGGCATACAACTTGTGCTGTCTAAGGGTTTCTAGGATAACTTCCAAGTGTTGTTCATGTTCCTCTTCGGATTTGGAGTAGATAAGGATGTCGTCGATGAAGACAACGACAAACTTATCCAAAAATTTCATGAAGATCTTATTCATGAGGTTCATGAAATAAGCGGGGGCATTGGTTAAGCCAAATGACCTGACATTGTATTCGTACAATCCATATCGGGTGGTGAAGGCGGTTTTGGGGATATCCGTTGCACGAATCTTCAGTTGATGGTAACCAGTCCTAAGATCAATCTTAGAGAATATTGTGGCACCGGTCAGCTGGTCAAATAGGTCTTCTATCTTTGGCAAGGGGTATTTGTTTTTTATGGTGACATCGTTAAGTTTCCGATAGTCCGTACATAACCGATTGGCACCATCCTTCTTATCCACAAACAAAACTGGTGATCTCCAAGGCGACGCACTTGGTCGAATCAGACCTTTGTACAAGATATCATCCAGTTGCTTCTTCAGCTCCACTAGTTCTGCCGGGTTCATGCTATAGGCTCTCTGGGCTATAGGTCCTGTTCCAGGAATTAACTCGATGATAAACTCGATATCCCGATCTGGGGGCATACCGGGTAGATCATCAGGAAACACATCGGGGTATCGACAGACGACTCTGTTCTGATCCAAAGTTGGTTTGGCTACACTTTGGTTGCAGGTGAATTTTCTGGGCAGTCTTTCAGACACATGTTCTACTACCACTCCGGTGCTACTAGTCATGGTGATGGCCTTCTTGGCGCAATCAATCAATCCATGATGTTTCGACATCCAGTCCATACCCAGTACTACTTCCAAACCTTTTGCTCCCAGTATGATCAAATTTGCATAAAAATCTATTTCATGAATTCTGATGGGTACATCTTTGCAAAATTTTCTAGGTTTGGTTGTTGATCTAGGTATTTGAACTATCATGACATGCTTCAAACTGATTGGTTGAATTTTACTAGTGCATGCAAAATCTTCGATGAACAAACGAATGCGATGCTCCAGAATCAAACAACACTCTTGCAGGTACTGAGTTAACAGAAAACATACCCAGCACGACATCTGGTGCTTCCTGAGCTTCTTCGGCGTTCATGTGAAAGAGGCGGCCGTTGCGGTTGTTGGGGTTTTTGGGGGCGAACTTCTTGCCGGTGGAGACACGGCGTTGCTGCTGAGCAGGTGCAGCGGTGTTGGCGGCAATCTTGGCTAACCGTTTGGGGCACTCATTTGAGTAGTGTCCCACAACTCCACATTCATAGCAGGTGATTGTGGCCTTGTCCTTGGTGGCAACGGGAATAGCGTTGCTCCCAGTCCTCGGAGCAGTGTTGGTGTTATTGGGGTTGTTGTTGCTGGGGGCTCTCATCGGGGCGCGGTTGAAGTTGTTGGTGTTGGCATGGTGGTTGTTGTTGCTGTTGTTGTTGTGGTGGCCTCCTAGCCTTGGGTTTCCTCCACTCCGGTTCTGAAAACCGGGGCGAGACATCTGCATCTGCGGCTTGTTGTTTCTTGGGGCAAAACCTCCGCTTGAGCTGGGGCGTTACCTTGGGGTATTGCTGGGCCCACTCTAGTGCATCATGCGGCGTTTACGGTTCTCATTGGCTTGGTGGATTTTTCCCTCCATCTGGATGGCGGAGTCCACCAGGGCTTCAAGGTCGGCAAAGGGGATGTTGATTAGCGCAGTCTGCATCTCATCATGCAATCCATTCAGGAACCTCTCCTTCCTCTTCTCATTTGTGTCTGTCTCGTCCGGGGCGTACCTTGACAAGGTGAGAAACCTGTCGCGGTATTCCACCACGGACATTCTGCCCTGCTTGAGTTCCCTGAACTCGTCCCTCATCTTCTTGATAAGACCCGGGGGCACATGATACTTGCTGAACTTGAGCTTGAAATCAGCCCAAGTCATGATCTGTCCGGCGTTCATAGCATGGGTGCTGATCCACCAGGCTCTTGCTGGTCCTGCTAAGTAGTGCGTGGCAAACAGCACTTTCTCATTGGCGTCAACTCCAGCCACTTCTAGATTGTTCTCCATAGTCTGGAGCCAATCATCGGCATCCAGGGGTTCTTCAGTCTTGCTGAAAACAGGTGGGTTGGTGTTTTGGAAGTTCTTGAGCTTTGATCCTGGGTGATCATGGTTCCCGTGACCCTGGTTGTTGTGGGCTATCTGTTGCAGTGCTGCGATGTTGGCTTGGCGTTCAGCTCTTTCATCCTCTCTATCAGCCATCAAAGTCTGCAACAGTTGCATCATAGCATCTTGACTTGCGCTGCGAGTTGGAGGGGCCATCTGAACATGGAAATAGATCATGAGATAAGAGGGAATTTTCTATGGCTTATTTTGGGTAAGTTCAAAACTTTAAAACTTGAATTCTTTTGATGTTAACACAAACACACATTCATTCATTCATTCATTCATTCATTCATCATATATTACAAGCTTAACACACCAATGGTTTTAAGAACCATTTCACTCGCGCTACGATACAAGGGATGGGATACAAACTCACACCTACACATGTGAACTAGTGCAACTACTCCTCATCATCATCATCCACATCGATCGGGATGATTCCATCCTCTCCGGCCTCCAGAAACTCATAGTCCTCCTCATCAGTGAACTCATCCTCCTCGAAGTCATCGTCATCACTCAGGAAGGCTTCTCCTCCCTGAATGTCTTCACCGTATTCTTCCATCTCATTCAGCTGGTCTTCTTGAGCCTTGACAGTGGCCTCCAAGGATGCTATCTTTGCGCGGAGGCGCACAATGGTAGCGTCCTTCTTGGCACGCTGCTGGCGGAGTGTCTTGCGGTCCTTCGCAAGCATCTTGATAGCATCGGCGTGCTGAGCCAGTGCAAGGTGGGTCTGGTTGGCGTAGCCACGTGAGTTGTCCAGCTCCTTCTGGGTCTCGTACAGCATAAAGTCTAGATGCTCCACGTGGTGCCTCAGCTGGGGGTGGGACTGCAGGTCCATGGGTTCTCCAGCGGATTTACGCCTTGCGAGATGCGCAAAGCGACCCCCTGGATAGCGGCCACATTCTGTCCACACAGACGGGCAAGTGCTTCCTGAAGTGCACGAGTGAGTCCGTCCAGCCAGTTGCTTTCCCTGAAGGAGAAGAGGATCCTCTCAGAGGTAGTAGGCTCCATCTTGCCCCTCAGATCAGCGGTGATAACCCACTGAAGCTCCCCTCCGGGCTGGTCGTTGACTTCGACTCCGTGGAACTCTGTGTGCGGGCGTCCAAGGAACTCAGAGAGGGCATCGAGGTCCCTTTCGAAGATCAGACTCCCGCCATTTCCCAGCTGGTAAAACTTGGTGTTGGCTGGCTCCATCTGAAAGTGAATTGGATGAGTAAGTTAGAGAGGTGAACAAGTGTGGCAAAATTTTATGTAGATTCATAAGGAAGAGCATGGCTTCTTATTTCAACAAGATCTCAAAGAGAAGAAAGTGGCTAAGTTTTTCAGAAATATTCACTTCATTTGTTTTTGAACTTAAGTTTTTCAGAACGTCCATTCTAACTAGGGTCTCCTAAGGTCAAACAATGGCTCTGATACCAACTTGTCAACACCCGGATTTTTAAGTCCGGATGCCTATTATGCCATTCATCGCAATCCCAGGAATATTGTTGTTGCGAGACATAACAGTTGATATCATAAGTCATCATTCATTACAAACCATAATCGTCTTACAAAAGTAGATCACATGATCCAATATTACAACCATAGTTGATCTATTGATCAACGAACATCACAAATATTACAAAGCGGAAGCGTAGTAGTAGTAGCAGACTATCTAATTCCACAAGCCAACGCTTCATGTTAGAAGAACTCCTAGTTGTTGTAGACGTCCTGCTGGCCGTCATCTTCATACTGCTGCTCCTCTTCATAGTCTGGCCATTTGAATAGCCAGGGACACAGCCGTGAGTACTTTTAAAGTACTCGCAAACTAATACGATTGTAATGACTATCGATTTTAGTAAGTGAATGCTAAGCTCTAGGTTTATTTGCATAAAGCCAATTTTAGTTCATAAACTTTTAGTAAAAGACTCCTCATTTGCTAACTAACTCAAGTGGGAACATTAGTGTCATTCCCACAACTCGGTTGTGATTCAATTCAAGTTCACCATTCATGTCACCATTCATTTCACCATTTAGCTCGGAAAACATCCGACAACGGAACAAGTATGGCCTTTCCAATCGTCCGTAACCGTGGACACGGCTATTCGAATAGTTTTACACTCGCGAGAGGTTGCACACTTGTGCCACAACATTTGATTACATCCGTCGGGGATAACCCTGAATAATCGTAACTCAGTACGCGGATCATCAACCATAACCTTTCACTTACATATCCTAGTATAGGCACCTCTCCCCATGAGCTTGGCCTCCCAGTGAAGACAAAACGTTAGCCTGGGAACTGCACAGGGCTTGGGCCGGACATTCACCTCATATTCACGTCATTTCACATCATTTCACATTCCACGGAGGCAGCCTCGGCATAACCCCTATGACGCTTGTTTAGAGGGAACCCATACGAAGACACATAAACTTCCAGTTAAGCCCTACCCATAATCAGGTATTGTGGGGGTACTTGTAAATTGGAAAGGTATCGCATCCGAACCCAACCATCAGTTTTTATCAAGTTCATCAAGTCATTCATGTCATATTCACCTTCAAAATCATTCAGTGTCATTTTATTTCACAATGTTCCCATCTAGAGTAGTCAATTTTATTTGTTAGCACTAGCAAATAGTCATGAGGGGTGCTAACTAGCTTCGATTGCCATAGGCTAGCTTTGATGATCTTGTTCTATTCTAGACCAAGTGAATCATGAATCAAAAGTAAACTTTGATAAACCAAAACCAGTAAAGTTGGTAAAGTAAAACTTGGGATAGAATCATTAAGCATGAAGTAAAATGTGGTGGTGCCTTGCTCTTGGAGAGCTTTGCACTTAGCAAGAATATTAGCTTGCCTTGGTTGGCGTATTGATCAAAGTGGTCTTCCTCTCCTTGAAAGTAGACCTCCTCCTCCTCTTGATACTCCTCGGTACTAGCATCTAAAAACGAATACGATACATACAATCACCAAACAAAACTTAAACACTAGACTAAGTACACACATGAGTCACACAAGCTAGGCTAGCATCACAACCTGATTATTAGGTGGGTTAACTTGGTTGTATTCTTAAGAAAAATAATTTCCTCCCATTACAAATATTTTTAGTTTTGCTATTTAATTCTTGGGAGAAATAATTTCCTCTTATTGAATCTTGTTAAGATTTAAGTTCCTCAAATAATAATAAGGTATGAACTCATGTTGATCAAGTTCAACAATTCATATCTATCATTTGGGGAGAATGATTTAAATGAGGTACTAACCTCATACCATTTACTTCTTAATTTAACAACAATTTAATGTCTCTAAGTAATTCAAGATGAGATGGTATAGACTAAGTCAACACACCACTTTGAATTGCTTAGGACCATGATTTAAGCGAGAGAGAACCTCTCATACTATTTGGAAAATAATTTTCAATGATTTAAATGAACTAGAAATAGCCACATAGCCATTATTTTGATCTAGTCCATGATCATACAAACAACTATGTGATGTTTCTACATAAACATGTAGAATATGTGAAATGTGATTTATGAGAGTTGGAAACAACTCAAAATCACTTAGGGTTGATTTTGATAATTGTTTGAATTTACAAAAGTCACTTCCTTGTTATTTTTGTCACTTTAATTCTACAAACAATTTTAGGGTGAGACGAGTGGGGTTGTGTAGATAATTTGATAAGCTTTCCAAATATATAAAATTTGTCAAATTTGGTTTGGCGGATTTTATTCTATTCAATTTTGAAAATAGCATCTGTGAGCAATTTGTAAAATTCGAAAATTCCTATTTGAATTAAAAGGGCTTGGCGGGAAACAACATGGGCTGCACAGAGGAAAAACGAAACGGGCCGGCCCAGCTACACGTCTCGCGTGCCCGGGCCGCCTGACAGAGTGGGGGCCACTCGTCAGCGTCTTTTTAACAGCTAAACAGTATGAGTCTGTCTGGGACGCACGATTAGATCGTGATCGAACGGCCGGAGGCTTTCGTCGTCGACGGCAAGAGAGAGGCTCTGGCGCGGCGAGGCTAGGGGGTGGGAGGCTCACCGGCGGCGCGGCGATGGTCGGCGACGTGCTGCGGTGAGGTTGTCGATTGATGACCCACAAGTATAGGGGGTGTATCGTAGTATCTTCGATAAGTAAGAATGTCGATCCCAACGAGGAGCAGAAGGTGTTGACAGGCAGTTTTGATGAAGGATTCACTGTAAATGCTCACGTACAAGTATTCGTGGGGTTTTGATGTAACAGTATGAATAAAGTACAAGTAAGTAAAATGCGAGAGAAATAATTGCAGCGAGTGGCCCAATCCTTTTTAGCACAAAGGACAAGCCGGTTTGTTTACTTATAATGACCAAACGTTCTCGAGGACACACGGGATTTTAGTCTAGTGCTTTCGCTACATACAGCTTGATTAATCTTCATTGTTTTGATAAGTGTTGTGTGGGTGAACCTATGCTAATGTACCGCCCTTCCTAGGACTAATACATACTTGTGATTATACCCCTTGCAAGCATCCGCAACTACAAGAAAGTAATTAAGATAAATCTAACCACAGCCTTAAACTCGAGATCCCGCGATCCCTCCCCGCATCGATATACCAACGGGGGTTTAGGTTTCGTCACTCCGGCAACCCCGCAATTGGCAAACGAGTACAAGATGCATTCCCCTAGGCCCATAAATGGTGAAGTGTCGTGTAGTCGACGTTCACACGACACCACTAGAAGAATAACACCACAACTTAAATATCATAACATTGAATATTACTCAACCATAGTTCACTACTAACAATTAGACTTCACCCATGTCCTCAAGAACTAAACGAACTACTCACGAGACATCATATGGAACATGATCAGAGGTGATATGATGATGAATAACAATCTGAACATAGACCTTGGTTCAATGGTTTCACTCAATAGCATAAACAACAAGTAGAAATCAGTATCGGGAGAGTTTCCCTATCAAACAATCAAGATCAAACCCAAATTGCTACAGCGGTGACGATGTCCAGCGGTGGAGATGGCGGTGATGATGGTGGAGATGATGATGATGGTGATGGAGATGATGTCCAGCTCGATGGCGGTGACGATGGCGTCGATTTCCCCCTCCGGGAGGGAATTTCCCCGGCGGATTCCTCGCCCGCCGGAGAGCTCTTTTCTCTCCGGTGTTCTCCGCCCCGCGAGGCGGCCGTAACCCTTCGTGAGGATTCCTCTCGTGGCTTAGGTCTTCGGGACGAAGGGTTTCGCGAAGAAAAGGAGGCGAAAGAGGCCGAGGGGGCTCCACACCACATGGTGGCGCGGCCAGGCCATGGGCCGCGCCACCCTATGGTGTGGGCCCACCCCGGGTCCAGCCTGGCTCCCCCTTCGGCTTCCTCCGTCATCCGGAAAAATAGGATTTTTGGTAAAACTTCCTTCCACAGCTTGATCTTCCGAAATATTGCATCCCGACGGTGCTTTTTCCAGCAGTAATCCCGGCTCCGGTGCTCGATCTCCAAATAATCATGAAACATGCAAAATAGATGAAATAACATAAGTATTGTGTCCCAATATGAAATATATCAATGAATAACAGCAAATTATGATATAAAATAGTGATGCAAATTGGACGTATCAACTCCCCCAAGCTTAGACTTCGCTTGTCCCCAAGCGAAACCGAACTCGGTAAACAGGACCACATGTTTATGGAGTGAAGAGTCGATAAATAAAATACGGACAAGAAGCATCATATTCATTCACACAAGACATTATAGTAAACAACTTCCTCATATAACTCAACTTGAAACAAGTATAAGGTAATCACAAATAAAGGTGCATAAGAAATCATAATTGGTGATGGCAAACTTTGTTCTTGGTCGAGAACATTTAACAGATTATACTTATCTATTGAGCAGCGCTCTCATATTAAAGCTTATGGTAAACTTGCATACTCAATCATATTAATCATTGATGACTTTCAAAGCTATATTCATTCAGGTAAAACTTGTACTAAACAAGAAAGAGTAAAAACATGATGAAGCAAATCACAATATAATAGTTTGATCACAACAACTCAAATGCTTGCTTGAGATGGAGGGAAATAGGTTTACTGACTCAACATAAAGTAAAAGACAGGCCCTTCGCAGAGGGAAGCAGAGATTAAATCATGTGCTAGAGCTTTTTCAGCTTTGAAATCATATAAAGAGAATAAAAGTAAAGTTTTGAGAGGTGTTTGTTGTTGTCAACGACCGGTAGCGGGTACTCTAACCCCTTGCCAAACAGACCTCCAAAGAGCGGCTCCCATGAAGGACGTTATCTCTACCAAGCAAGGTAGATCATCCCTCTTCTCTTTTGTTTACACATGTATTTTAGTTTATTTAAGGATGACACTCCCCCAACCTTTGCTTACACAAGCCATGGCTAACCGAATCCTCGGGTGCCTTCCAACAATCTCATACCATGGAGGAGTGTCTATTGCAAAATTAAGTTGCTTACCGATGAATCAGGGCAAAACATGTGAAGAGAATTATTAATGAAAGTTGATTAATTGGGGCTGGGAACCCCGTTGCCAGCTCTTATTGCAAAATTATAGGATAAGTGGATGAAGCCACTAGTCCATTAGTGGAGGCTGCCTAACAAGACCGAAAGATAAAACACCACATACTTCCTCATGAGCTATAAAACATTGACACAAATAAGAAGTAATAAGTTTTGAATTGTTTAAAGGTAGCACATGAAGTATTTACTTGGAATGGCAGTAAAATACCATGCAGTAGGTAGATATGGTGGACACAAATGGCATAGGTTTGGGTTCAGGTTTGGATGCACGAGAAGTATTCCCTCTCAGTACAGGTCTTTGGCTAGCAAGGTTAATTAGCAAGCATAAGAGTTGAGGGAAACAAACAAATATACATGTGATAGAAACAATCATGCATCTTACTTGTAAGCACAAACAGTTTTAACTTTTAGAATACTAAGCTAAGAACTGATAAGAAAGATAATAATATCTTCTACATGTATTTCCTCTATTCTTCTTAAACTCAAAGTGTTGTTGCTATTGACCATTGCTAAGTTTGCCAAAACCAAATAGATTTACTTAATGCTCCCAAAGTGGTACCAATACTAAAATCAAGATCAATCATATAGTAGAAATTGCAAACTAAAATAAGGTGTGCAATATGTAAATGATAAGACTTCTCATTAATATTCCATAACGATAACTCACACCAAGGGATACATAGACAAACTAAAGGAGAGATACTTCCATACTGCAACCCATCTCATACGATAACTTCCCTACTCATGATATGACACTACTTGATAGTAAAAAGTAAAAGGTAGTGATAATGTGATACCGCGGCACTCCCCCAAGCTTGGAACAAACCAAGGGGATGCCAATACCGATGATGAATTACTCCTTTGGCGATGGTGGTGATGAACTCTTCCCGCGCTTCTTAATAAACTCCTTCAACTTCAGTTTCTCAGCTTGACAATTCTGCACTAAGATTCGAAGAGATTCATTGTTATCTGAGGTTGGCGATGACGACCTTGTGATGCGAATCGAGTGGTATTCAATCATTCTTCGGAGACGGCAATTCTCCTCCCGGAGTATCTCCACTTCTCTTCTTAGAGCCCGATATTGATCACAAAACTCATCAGTAATCCGTAGAACTTCTTCCATCATGGGGAAGGAGTCGAGGCTAAGAGCGGGTGGTAGAGGTCCCCGCAAGTTATGAGAAAAAGAACGTTGAGTGTCAACGGATCCCACCAAGATTTGCTTGCTCCCTCCGGCTTGTCGATCTTGTCTTGATGGCACCTCCTTCACTTCTTCCTCCGAAAGCCCCTTGCCCTTGTTCTTGGAGACCATGGTGCCTCTAAACCGAAAACAGATCCTGGCAGAAACAGCTCGAAACAAAACACGTCGAGAAAACGATATACGGACCTCCAGGGGTCCGGGGGATTTTATAATAAAAATTTTCGGAACAAACGGAAGGTACCAGATCGAACCAGAGTCGGAAAGGGGCGACGAGGCGGCCAGACCATAGGTCGGCGCGGGCGCAGTCGGGCCGCGCCGGCCTGTGGTGGCACGCCCTCGTGCGTCCTTTCCACTCCGTTTCGAACTCGTAATTTTTCATATTTTCCAAAAACAACAAAAATAATGTTCGGAAAGTAAATCGCGAACTTTTCATTACCAGCATCGTTACCTATTCAAAGTCGAGTTCGGCGGACCGTCAATTTGTCCTTTGATGAAAGCCTCCGGTGTTTCCACTCGAATAATATCAACATCAACATTATAAGAATCACCCGAGATATAATGCTTGAGTCTTTGTCCATTCACCACTTGCGTAGCATTGCCTTGGAGAGAGCTAATTTTAATTGCTCCCGAACGATACACCTCCTCAACAACATATGGTCCTTCCCATTTCGAGAGTAATTTCCCCGCAAAGAATCCGAGACGAGACCGATACAATAGGACTTTATCCCCAATATTAAACTCTCTTTTGATGATCCTTCTATCATGCCATTTTTTAACTTTTTCTTTAAAGAGTTTAGCATTTTCATAAGCTTCACTTCTCCATTCATCTAGAGAACTTAATTGTAGCAACCTCTTATCACCGGCAAGTTTAGGATCTTTATTTAATTCTCTAACAGCCCGATAAGCTTTGTGTTCTAGTTCTAAAGGTAAATGACAAGCTTTTCCGTAAACCATTTTATAAGGTGACATTCCCATGGGGTTTTTATAAGCAGTTCTATAAGCCCATAGTGCGTCTTTCAATTTACTAGCCCAATTCTTTCTAGATTTATTAACGGTTTTCTCGCAAGATAGATTTAATTTCTCTATTTGATAATTCTACTTGACCACTACTTTGAGGGTGATAAGCGGAAGCAATTCTATGATTAATACCATACTTAGCAAGAGTTTTTCTAAAACCTCCATGAATAAAATGAGAACCTCCATCAGTCATAATATATCTAGGTACTCCAAATCTAGGAAAAATAATATCTAAAAGCATTTTTAAAGAGGTCTCACCATCAGCACTTTTTGTAGGTATGGCTTCCACCCATTTAGTAACATAATCAACAAGCAACAAGTATATGAGTGTTACCTTTTGAAGAGGGAAAAGGTCCCATGAAGTCAAATCCCCAACAATCAAACGGTTCAATAACAAGAGTATAATTCATAGGCATTTCATTGCGTCTGGAGATATTACCAACCCTTTGACATTCATCACAAGATAAAATAAACTTCCTTGCATCTTTGAAGAGAGTTGGCCAATAAAAACCTGATTGTAGAACCTTTTGCGCGGTTCTATCTCCGGCGTGATGTCCTCCATAAGCACCGCCATGACATTTACTCAATATCTCTTGTTGTTCATATTCGGGAACACACCTTCGCATAATACCATCCACTCCTTCTTTATATAAGTGTGGGTCATCCCGTAAATAATGCCTCAAGTCATAAAAGAATTTCCTCCTTCCGCTGAGCTGAAAAGGTTGGAGGCAAGTACTTGGAAACAATAAAGTTAGCATAATCAAGCATACCAAGGACTGTCTCGCGAGCTCACCTTTATTACAGCCAATTGTTCATTTGGAAAACTATCATTAACAGGAACAGGATCATAAGCAATATTTTCCAATCTAGACAAATTATCAAGCAACAGGATTATCAGCACCTTTCCTATCTACAATATGTAAATCAAATTCTTGCAAAAGAAGTACCCATCTAATAAGCCTCGGCTTAGCATCTTTCTTTGTCATAAGGTATCTAATTGCAAGCATGATCAGTATGAATTGTAACTTTTGAATCAACAATATAAGATCTAAATTTATCACAAGCAAAGACTACAGACTAACAATTCTTTTTCAGTAGTAGCATAATTTCTTTGAGCAAGCATCAAGAGTCTTGCTAGCATAATGAATAACATTTAATTTTTTATCTACTCGCTGTCCAAGAACAACGCCTACAAAGAAAATCACTAGCATCACACATAATTTCAAATGGTAAATTCCAATCGAGAGGTTCAACTATAGGAGCAGCTTGTTAAGGCTTTCTTTAGAGTTTCAAAAGCTTCCTTACAATCATCATCAAAAACAAAAGGTACATCTTTTTGAAGAAGATTAGTAAGAGGCTTTGAAATCTTGGAGAAATCTTTAATAAATCTCCTATAAAACCCAAGCATGACCAAGAACACTACGAATACCTTTAACATCCCTTGGATAGGGCATCTTCTCAATAGCTTCAACTTTAGCTCTATCAACTTCGATACCTCTCTCGGAAATTTTATGTCCCAATACAATTCCTTCATTAACCATAAAGTGGCATTTCTCCCAATTAAGAACAAGGTTAGTTTCTTCACATCTCTCGCAAAACTTTATCAAGGTTTCGCAAGCAACTATCAAAAGAATTCCCGTAGACTGAAAAATCATCCATGAATACTTCCACAATACTCTCACAAAAGCCATGAAAAATAGCAGACATGCATCTTTGAAAAGTAGCAGGAGCATTACATAAACCAAAAGGCATACGCCTATAAGCATAAGTTCCATAGGGACAAGTAAAAGTGGTTTTCTCTTGATCTTTAGCTTTAACAAGCAATTTGTGAAAACCCGTAATAACCATCAAGAAAGCAAAAATGAGTATTTTTAGATAACCTTTCTAGCATTTGATCAATAAATGGTAAAGGGTAATGATCTTTCTTAGTAACTTTATTAACTTTTCGATAATCAATGCACATTCTATACCCTACAACTACTCTTTGAGGTATGAGCTCATCATTATCATTAGGCACAACAGCTCATTCCTCCTTTCTTAGGAACGCAATGCACAGTGACTAACCCATCTACTATCAGCAATAGGATATATAATACCAGCTTCAAGAAGTCGTAATACCTCATTTCTTACCACATCCTTCATCTTGGGAATTAGACGACGCCGAGGTTCAACAACAGGCTTTGCATCATCTTCCATATTAATGGCGTGTTGGCAAATAGAGGGAGAAATCCCCTTCAAGTCATCAAGAGTATAGCCAATAGCACCTCGGTGTTTCTTCAATATTTGCAATAATCTTTCTTCTTCAAACTCGTAAGCTTAGAACTAATAATAACAGGATATATTTTCTTATCATCAATATGAGCATATTTAAGATTATCGTGCAAAGGCTTTAAATCAAAAACAGGATCTTCCTTTGGTGGCGGTGTTGTACCCAAGTCTTCCACCGGTAAATCATGCTTGAGAATAGGTTGGCGAAGAAAAATCTCCTCAAGCTCATCTCTTTCTTTCCTAAAAACTTCACTCTCGCTATCCTCCAAATGTTGCTGCAAAGGATTATTAGGAACAAGAACAATAGATGCACACTGCTCCATTTTAAAATCATTACTAGGCAAATCAGCTTTATAAGGAGTTTTGGTAAATTTAGAGAAGTTAATGTTGGGGGGATGACCCCCGGTATGCCAAAGGCATGCCAAACCGGATGGCTTGTGCCATCAAGATACCGGTTTAATGTTCTTACCGGAAGCCTGGTAGGAATTTGGGAAAGCAAAGCTAGGCCGGTATCCCCAAGGGGGTATGCCGGAACCCGGTAAAGAAGATACCGGAAAGGAGAGCCTGTCGGCGGGACTCGGTCAAAGATTCTCTCCGGAGCTAGAAGACAAAGATGAGCTAAGCAAAGTAACTTTAGACGAAGGGCCGACGATAAAGAGAAGGATGACGGTCAAAGAAGCCGGAGGACGTCGGCGCCCCGATTAAAGAGGACTCCGGTGTCATCTATGATTAAAGTAGCTTTGTAAAGTAGTTTGTCTAGTCAAAGATGCCATTAGGGTTCCTTCCGAGTGTAAGCCACCCTCTCCCCTATATAAGGAGAGGGGGTACGCCTCCTACGAGCGCGAGACCACGAGAATAGCTTGTACTCGAGAAACTTGTAACCATGTTGAGATCAATGAAGCTAGCGATCTAGTAAAGAGTTCTTCCTCTTGTCTCTCTTCTTGTGTACCGGCCTTTGGTCGTGTTCTTGAGGAAAGCATCCGGAAGTTCTTCCCATCTAATCGCAAACCCTCCCCCGAATCCTCATACGTCCATTCGGCCCCAACTTAAGCCATCCTATGGCATCTGCTCGTTCACCACGACGACGGTTGGCGCCCACCGTGGGGCATGAAGTGGCGCATGCTCGGAATACACATTCGGGCGGGCCTCCTCGAGTTCGCCGGCGAGCGGACGGTGTCCGCGCTCGTCCAGAGCTTCTACTCCATCGACTTCATCAACGACAACGCGGGCTGCTTCGCCAACGGCGGCATCTTCCCCAAGAACGGCCGCATCATCGAGTTTGGCAGCCACCGCATCTACTTCGGCACCGTCCCCGTGCGCCAGCGCCTCTCGCCGGTGCTGGTGGCACCGGACCCGCCAAGATGGCTCTGTGCTGGTCGCGCCGCCGGCAGCGTCGAGGTAATGATGACCGGTGTGGCTGGTGCAGGAAAGGAGGTTGCGGCCGAAGGTGCTGGTCGCGCGGTTTCGACCCGTGCGGCTAAGCCACCGCTGGAGCGCGACGCAGCGCGCGGCGGGAGCATCTTCCGCGCCACCGGCAACGCCTCTCCAAACGGCGATGAACGCGCCGGCAACCCCCATCGCGCGGAACATCGACCCGGCAGCGGCTCGAGCGGAGTTGGAGGCGCAGCGCCCGAGGATACTCGAGAGCGGCAAAGACGTCGTCAAGGCGCAGCGCGAGCTGAACCTAACCGTACGTGAGTATAACGCTGCCCATGGCTTTGCTTCGTTAGCGCTCATGCTGCTAGGATACCGGAAAACCGGCTTAAGGCTCGCAATCTAGATCGGGATTTGCGTAAGGAAGTTCTTACCGGCAAAAGTACCTCTCGCATCCGTTAGCATTGTAGAGAAACCTAAGTACGAGCAGTCCGGATAAAACCATAAAAGCTGCTAAGGCTGCCGTAGATCCGTGTGATTCGCTTACCGAAGAGGCTCGGCAAAGCAACAAGAGCGTGTCGAGAGCCGCTAGATACCGTAGAGCAGCAGAACGCCGAGCAGCCGGCTAAGCTCAACAAGGCTATAGCCTCGAAATCCGCGCGTTCAACAAAGAATGCCGGAAGCAAGTCCCATGGGCAGGCCTCGTCCCCCATCCGGACGTAAGAAAAGAAAAAGAAGTGAACGCACGGCAGATGACTGTGTATGATCCGGTCCTTGCCGGTAAACAAAAAGCCGGGCAACACGATGCCGGTAGAAAAAGCCAAGGGGCAGAACGAGGCTACGCCAAGGAAGGCTATGCCGGAAACAATCATGCCGGTAGACATGAAACCGGGCAAAACTATCCGGCTGCAAGGGCAGCGTACGATGATGATGAGGAGGAGATGCCTCCACCAAGGTACCGGCAGGCAAGGGCCGCGGCACCAGAACGTTACGATGAAGCCGATTCTGCAAGACCGGCAGCATACCGGAACCCTTTGGGGGAACGCTTGGGAGAGAGATACCTACCGGAACGGGATGCGAGGCACCGTCTGGATAGAGTGTACTTGTCAGAAATGATCGAGGAGGAAGGTCCTCCAGGTCCAAAGTGCTTTGGCCCAAGAATCATGAGAGAAAAACCACCAGTCCGCAACTTCACGTTGCCCCGTGACACAAAAACATACGATGGCACCACGAAGCCGGAAGATTGGCTCGCGGATTACGTGACCGCGGTATATGTCGCAGGCGGTGGAGGAACCGTAGCAGGAGGAGGAAACCGGCGTTGGGCTGTGAGGATCATACCATCGTTTTTGGTTGGACCGGCAAGAATCTGGCTAAACAACTTGCCGGCAGGAAGCATAAATGGCTGGCTGGATTTTGAGGAAGCTTTTGTGAGCAATTTCAGCAGCACATATGAAAGGCCAAACAGGCCGCAGCAACTTGCTCTATGCGTGCAACGCCCGAACGAAACAGACCGGGATTATCTGGCCCGGTGGAACACCACGAGGAACTCTTGTGAAGGGGTAATCGAGGCACAGGCCATTGCTTGGTTTAGCAGTGGGTGCAAAAGAGGTTCGCCGTTGTGGCAAAAGCTGCAGCGGAACATGCCAACAACGTTGGCAGAGATGATACGTGTAGCGGATAACTATGCGTTGGGAGACCCAACGCAGCCGGCAGTGCAACCTGAACCGGAACAGCTACGCCAAGAGCAACACCGGGACAACCGGAACAATAAGAGGAGGGAAGATTTCCCGGATCGAAGGTATGGCTCGCAGCAAGTTGCTGCTGTGCAAGAAAACTCTGATGCCAGCGGCAGCCAGAGGCAAAGAACTGGATCGCAGCCATGGGCGGGTCCAAAGAAACAGTGGGTGGAAAAGAAACCCTGGGTCCAGAAAAGAAACCGGCAAGAACCCGCAAAATACACCATGGAAGCTGCCATGGACCAACCGTGCCGGTGGCACACACCGAATCCGGCACACCCGTCAAACCATCTGACGAAGGATTGTACCTGGACCAAGTACTTGATGGAAAAGGGGGCGGTAAAAGATGCCCAAGGGCGAGGAGGCAATGCAATGATGCCACCACCGGACATGCCGGTGTGGTGCTTACTTCACCAAAAGGAGACCACCTCCGGTATGTTTTGCAAGTACATTTCAGGGCATCAAACAATGTCGCTGAATATGAAGCTTTGATCCATGGGCTTAAGGTCGCAAAAGAAATCGGTGCGCACCGGATCATTTGCTATGGAGATTCAGATCTTGTGGTACAGCAGTGTTCCGGAGATTGGGATGCAAAAGATGCCAACATGGCCTCGTACCGGTTTCACGTGCAAAAGATTGCCGGATTCTTCGAAGGTTGTGAGTTTCACCATGTACCGCGTGCGGAAAATGAAGTCAGCGGATGCGTTGTCCAAGATAGGCTCATCCCGACAAGAAATTCCTCCCGGAATAGCTTTGGCACACCCGAGAGTACCATCAATCAAGCCAAGTCCGAGTCGGAATCAATTTTTGTACCGGAGTCACACGTGGTGCCCATGGATATCGATGAAGGGAACCCGGGGACTGCTCCGGCAAACCCGGGACCGCTCCGGCAAGCTCGGGGACCGTTCCGGTAAGCTCGGGGACTGCCGTACCCATATCGGAAGAAATGATGCTGGTGGATAGCATGGAGATAGATGCACCGGTGTTTTTGGTTCGAGAGATACCGTCATGGGCTAAACCTATTAAGGAATTCCTAATCAACGGCACCTTGCCGGCTGACGAAAATGAATCGAGGAGAATCCAAAGAAGGTCCAAGGCATATACGTTCATCAATGGTGAAGTGTACAAGAGAAGCGTTACCGGTGTCCTTCAAAGATGTGTGGAACCGGAAGAAGGGAAAGAAATGCTTGAGGAAATTCACCAAGGAGAATGTGGGCATCATGCCTCATCAAGGGCGCCGGTAGCAAAAGTGTTTCGGCATGGGTTTTACTGGCCCACTGCTTTGGAGAACGCTGAGGATTTGGTAAGAAAATGCAACGGGTGCCAGAGGTACGCCAAGCAAAATCATACCCCAGCGTCCGGTTTAAAGACAATACCGCTAACATGGCCGTTTGCTATTTGGTGCCTTGACATGGTTGGTCCATTCAAGACTGCAAGGAGCAGCATGACTCAATTCTTGGTCATGGTGGATAAGTTCACTAAATGGCTAGAAGTAAAACCTATCGCAAAGTGTGATGGGCATACAGCTGTGAAATTCTTGAAAGATGTCATCTTGCGGTATGGATACCCGCACAGCATCATCACTGACAATGGAACCAACTTTGCTCAAGGTGAGTTCAAAAGGTTCTCGTGAGGATAAGAATATCCGGTTGGATTTGTGCTCGGTAGCACACCCACAAGGCAACGGCCAAGTGGAAAGGATGAATGCTTTGGTACTCTCCGGTATCAAACCCGGACTCATTGACGCAAGTGGAAAAAGCACCGGGGTGTTGGCTTGATGAGATACCATCGTTGCTGTGGAGTATAAGAACAACCCCAAACCGGTCTACCGGATACACTCCGTTCTTCATGGTTTATGGAGCGAAGCGGTCATACCAACCGACATCATCCATGATTCACCAAGAGTACAGCTCTATACCGAGCAAGAGGTCAAAGAGGCCAGAGAAAATGATGTGGACTTGCTAGAAGAAGCAAGAGAGCTAGCTTTGGCAAGAACAGCCATTTACCAACAGAAACCTCGGACGCTATCATGACCGGAAAGTCAATCCAAGAGTTTTCCGGGAAGGAGATCTTGTGCTTCGCCTAGTGCAGCGCACTGAAGGCCGGCATAAGCTCTTGCCACCTTGGGAAGGCCCTTTCATTGTAAGCAAGGTGCTTCACAATGATGCATACTACCTAATTGACGCACAGGAGTGGAAAGAAGGAAAGGCGGACAAGTCCGGAGAGGAGAGCAAGCGTCCATGGAACGTAGCTCTGTTGCGTCCTTTCTACTCTTGAAGTGGTGGTGTAAGAAGTTCCTTTTTTGTACCTTATATGTTATGAATAAAAGATGCTGGAACATTGAGTGAGTCTCGGGGACTACCCCATAAAAATTGCATGTAACTTGTCTATTTTTTCAGTTTACCGGTTGCTTCTTGAATGATTTTTCTTTCCGGTTTAGTAGTGTGCTAAACCCTACCGGAGTCTTCGACTCTGCTGCTGTCCGCAAACCGGCTTCATGGCAAGCAAGATAAACCGGTAGGGGATAAGCACATGAACTGCGAAAAGGGAGAGCAGGAAAGAACAATCCGGAAAATTTAACTAACCCCGGCTAAACCGGTTTTTTGCAAAATTTCAAAGTTATTTCTAAGTTCAAAAAGATGCTTGTTTGGTGAAAGAACCTTGTGCTCATACGCCAAAGAACGCCCAGAGAAGGCAGGCAGAGCCAAGGCAAAAGAACCAAGTATGCATCAAATTGGATGCGGAAACAATTGGGAAATCTTTGCAGTGCAGGATAAAAGCAGAACCAAAAGCAAATGTGCTAAAACAAACTTAAGATAATTAGCTACCGGTATAACTTACCGGCAGGAAATGTTGTACCGCAACCAAAAGCAGGTTTAAAGTTTTACATCATAGACCCCGGCATTCCGGGGCAAAGTTTAACAAGCATTGTTTCAAAGTAAACAGGACAAACAGGCACAGCAGGCACACATATCACAGAGAATCATCACGCAGCGGGGGCTTCCGGAGGAGCATCGCCGGCATCAGCATCGTCCAAGAGCTCTTCTTCGGCTTCATCCTCCTCCTCGTCGAGATAGTCCTTGACGCCAGGAGGGGGAGGGATGAAGGTGCGCATGTCGGCATACTCCGCAATGCGGTACGCGCGATCCTGCCGCTTAGCGGAGAGGATCGGGTCCAGATCGGTTTCTGCATCTTCGCGCACGCCGGTGAGGGCGTCCAGATCGAGCTCCGGGTACCAGGAGCAGGCAACGCGGAGGGCGGAGTCCGCGCCAGCGCGGGCAGCAGAGCACTGCCACTCGCGGATCCTCCTGCCGCCGCCCTTAAGACGATCGCTGATGAGGGAGAAGGTGTCCGGCACCTCTTCGCCAGGCCATAAGGTCCTGAAGAGCTGGGTAGCTACATCAGGGATGTCCGATAAATTGCGGTCTATGGCGCGCATATGGGACACCCGCGCGTTAAGCGCGACCAGATGGTCGTTGGGCGTCCATGGCACGTTAAGATCCGCTCGGCCTTGGTCCTTGCGGCGCACGTCGACCTTCTTGACAGCGTACCCCTGGGAGTTCGGAAAGAGGCCTGTGTAAAGAAAGAAAAAGGTCAAGGAAAAGAGACCGGAAAGAAAAGAGTCCGGAAAGAAAAGAGTCCGGAAGAAAAAGAGACCGGAAGGAAAGATAACGGGAAGAAAATGGGGTCGGAGGAAAAAAGGCTCATATGTAGTAGTCAAAGCGTAAAATAAAAGAACTTACGATGGGCGAGGGCGTCGGTCTGCAGGATCAACTGATCGCATTCCTTATGTTCCTCCTCCAGCCGCGCGGCCTTCTCCTCGGCAGCCTTCCGGGCCTTGGCCGCCTCCTCCAGCTCAGCCCAGCGGCACCACGTTGGCGTTGCTGGCGTCCTCCAGAGCCTCCTCCATATTGGCCGCTGCATCAGCTGCAGCGGCTTCGAGGGCCTTGGCATGGTCAAGCCCCAGTTGGATGAGCTGGGTCTTGAGCTTCCGGTGGCTGGTCTCGAGGGCATCCAGCTCCTCCTTGTGCTGCCGGATGAGCTGGTCCTTCTCCCCTGTAACCGGGAAAGAAAGTATTAACAAGGTTATACTAGTAAAAGTGGAAAAGAAACCAAGTTTAAAGGAAAAAGGAGAGAATCGTACGTTGGGCGGTGGCCAGCTGCTCCTTGAGAGCATCGATGGAAGCTTCCGGGATCACTGTTAAGCAGAAATTGTGAATGTCAGGAAGAAACAAGGTTTCCGGTATGGAAGATGCCGGCGGAACAAAAATTTACCTTGACACTTGTCGTGTGCCTCAGCGAGCTCCCGATGCTCCCATAGAAGCTCCTCGAAGAGGGCCTTCCGAGCGTCAGCTGTGAGCTGTTCAAGAAAAAGAAGATTTTAAGCTAAGTTTTGCGCTAAGAACAAGGTTCTTAACCCGAAACTCGGGGACTGGCAGTGCCGGTTTTGCGCGTTTTAAGCTAAGTTTTGCGCTAAGAACAAGGTTCTTAACCCGAAACTCGGGGACTGGCAGTGCCGGTTTTGCGCGTTTTAAGCTAAGTTTTGCGCTAAGAACAAGGTTCTTAACCCGAAACTCGGGGACTGGCAGTGCCGGTTTTGCGCTAAATTTTTAAGTTAAGTTTTGCGCTAAGAACAAGGTTCTTAACCCGAAACTCGGGGACTGGCAGTGCCGGTTTTGCGCTAGGTTTTTAAGCTAAGTTTTGCGCTAAGAACAAAGTTCTTAACCCGAAACTCGGGGACTGGCAGTGCCGGTTTTGCGCGCTTCTAAGGTAAATGGTGTGCTAAGAAGAAGGTATTTAACCCGAAACTCGGGATCGGCAGTGCCGGTTTCACGCTAAATTTTTAAGTTAAGTTTTGCGCTAAGAGCTGCACTCTCACCACAAAACTCGGGGACTGGGAAGATAGACAAGAGAGAAACCGGCATGAAACTAAAGAAAAGATAAAACAAAGCTGGAAACGAAGAAACCGGTTAAGATTGAGACAAGTTAGCAAAACATACCATCAGATTGTTCGTGGAGTCGTACCACGCGCTGTCAAGCTCTTTAACGGCGCTGCGAAGCCGCATAAAGTGCTCCTCGGAAGACCGGTCCCCGACAGGGTCGGGTGCCGGCAGCCTGTCCTTGCCCAGGCCGCGGGTCGCCGGAGTCATGTCCGCGGCGTTCCACTTTTGGGCATAGGGCAGAAGGTGCCCCAGGTCGCGGCCTTGGCGCTTGAACTCGTGATGCGGCCAAGGAGGCCGGTGGCCTTCGTGGCGGCATCTTTGGCGGCCTTGGCGACGTGCAGCACCAAGGGCTGCTGGCCGCCGGAAGGGGCGCTGGAGGCCGTCGCCTTCCCCTTGATGAGCTTGGAGGTCTTGGGCGGCGGCGCAGAAGCGGCCCCGAGGGGCTTGGCGCGAGGAGCACCTGGCGGCGGCATCAGGCTCATACATCTCGCTCATCCTATGTGCGCGGCGCTTTAGAGGAAGCACCCGACGAGAAATAAAAGTGCGGATGATATCATCCGAGCAGATCTTGGTCTCCTTCTTCAAAGAGGTCAAGAAGCGTACCACCCGGCTGGTTTCAGCGTGGTCAGACTTCGGGTTGTAGCTCCAGTTGGTCCTGCTGGGCGGCCCCGCTTCGAAGGGAGGAAGATCGATGAGATCGGCGCGGCCGGTGTTCTTCACGTAGAAGAAAGTCCCTTGCCACAACCGGCAAGATTCGAGGCCGGAAAACTTAAAAAAGGGGTCCCTTGACGGGAGCCGATAATGCAAGACCCGCACTGAACGGGGGGCTTGGGTTTAGGAATATCCTTGCCCTGAATGGAATTAATCCGAAGAGCAAAGAAGCGGGCAAACGTCTCACGAGTGGGACGAATGCCAATATAGGCCTCCATGAAGGTGGCGTAGCAAGAGAGGTAGAAGATGGCGTTGCTAGGAAGGTGGTGAGGTTGGAGTTTGTAAAAATCTAAAAACTCCCGGAAAAAAGGGGAGGCAGGAAGGCCGAAGCCACGCTCAAAGTGAGCAAGAAAGACAACATATTCGTCATCTTCAGGATCCGGTTCGATTTCGCCGTCCGGAATCCGGCAAGAAACTCCTTCCGGAATCCGTCGAGACCGGTATAACCAGTCGATCTCGAATTCGGTAACGCTGGAACCCATCCAGGCTCCGCGGGTGATTGGGGAAGGCTCCTCGCCGGAGATTGGCTGGAGCTGCTAGAGGTTGCGCTACCGGAAGCTTGGCTAAAGCTACCGGATTCTAGGTGGCCACCGGACTCTTGATGGCTACCGGATCCCTGCTGATTGCCGGAATCGGTCTCCATCGGATCTGAAGCCGTTGATTCACCGGGAGATGGTCTACGGCGCTTGAGAGAAAGGGAAGAAGAAGATGCAGAGGAGGATTCCTCGTCAGACATTGCAAGGAGAGGCGAAAAAACAAGAATCCCAGACTTGGACCCCGCGTGAAGATCTACGAGTAAGAAGAAAACCAAAGAAAAAGAGGAAATAAGAACACTGAAGACCCAAGATCTGGAAAGCAAGCAGAGGACGAGTGGAACGAAATTGGTACCAACCTTAAGCGGCGGAGTCGCTGAGGGAAGTGTTTGCTGGCGGCGGAGCGGACCTGCGGTCGCCGGGGAGCACCGTCGACGGCGAGGCGGAGAAGCTTGCGAAGAAGCACGAATGCGGCGGGAGCAATGAACTTGCGGCCGAAGATCTCCGCACAGCGGAATCCAGCGGAGGCACGGCGTGAGTTCGCCGGGCGCCGGAGCTTGAAGGAGCGACGGCGGACGGAGAGCGGCGGAGGCGCAAAGGCGTGGAGCTCTGTGCGCGAAGGAGGAGAATGCGAAGAAGATGAAGAAGAAGGGGCGGTTGTGTTTATAAAGGAGAGAGAAGGTGGGCAGGAAACCGCTGGGCCGCGGCGGTTCGCCTCGCGGCCCGCGACGGTTCGCGCCTTGGGCCGCCACGTGGCGTGGGAATACACGCGAAGAAATACGGAGCCACACAGAGGCGCGCACGGGATCCCGAAGAGGTAGTGGGATCAGCTGCGATGCATTAAATGAGCGCGCGGGAGTCGAAGGGAAGTGACCCCTGACACTGGCGCGTCGACCACGCGTGCGCATGTCTCTGACAGGCGCGGGGCCCGAGATATTCTCGACGTCGCCGAGGAAGTATTAAATGACTAAGATGCCGGAGGATAAGATACCGGATAACACCTTAAGAAGAAGAGATAGCGATGATCCGAGCAAAGATGCCGGATCCAAGCCTAAAACCGGATAGATTAAACCGGTATCCTAAAAAGAAAGAACTCCGGCATGGTCCGTTGGATAGGATCCGCCGTACTATACCAGCTTCGGGGACTAATGTTGGGGGGATGACCCCCGGTATGCCAAAGGCATGCCAAACCGGATGGCTTGTGCCATCAAGATACCGGTTTAATGTTCTTACCGGGAAACCTGGTAGGAATTTGGGAAAGCAAAGCTAGGCTCGGTATCCCCAAGGGGGTATGCCGGAACCCGGTAAAGAAGATACCGGAAAGGAGAGCCCGTCAGGCAGGACTCGGTCAAAGATTCTCTCCGGAGCTAGAAGACAAAGATGAGCTAAGCAAAGTAACTTTAGACGAAGGGCTGACGATAAAGAGAAGGATGACGGTCAAAGAAGCCGGAGGACGTCGCGCCCCGATTAAAGAGGACTCCGGTGTCATCTATGATTAAAGTAGCTTTGTAAAGTAGTTTGTCTAGTCAAAGATGCCATTAGGGTTCCTTCCAATGTAAGCCACCCTCTCCCCTATATAAGGAGAGGGGGTACTGCCTCCTACAGGCGCGAGACCACAGAATAGCTTGTACTGAGAAACTTGTAACCATGTTGAGATCAATGAAGCTAGCGATCTAGTAAAGAGTTCTTCCTCTTGTCTCTCTTCTTGTGTACCGGCCTTTGGTCGTGTTCTTGAGGAAAGCATCCGGAAGTTCTTCCCATCTAATCGCAAACCCTCCCCCGAATCCTCATACGTCCATTCGGCCCCAACTTAAGCCATCCTATGGCATCTGCTCGTTCACCACGACGACAGTTAAACTCATAAGATTCACCAGCAAATTTAGTCAAAATTTTCTATTTCTTGCAATCTATAATAGCTCCAAAAGTATTTAGAAAAGGTCTACCAAAAATGATAGGACAATAATCGCTAGCAGCAGAACCAAGTACCAAAAAGTCAGCAGGATATTTAATCTTACCACATAGAACTTCCACATCTCGAACAATACCAATTGGAGAAATATTTTATCTATTAGCCAGCTGAATAACCACATCAATATCTTCAAGTTCACAAGAATCAATTTCGTGCATAATCTCCGTGTAAAGCTCATAAGGTATAGCACTAACACTTGCACCAATATCACATAAACCATAATAGCAATGATCACCAATTTTAACGGATAGCATAGTAACACTAGCTTGTTTGGGTTTATTAGGATGTGAAACAATATTAGAAGCATCTTCACGTAAAATAATATGACCATCCTCCACATTTTCAGTCACAAGATCTTTAACTATGGCAACAAAGAGGTTCAACTTTTATTTGTTCTTCAGGTTCTCTAGGTTTCTTTTCACTTTTATGAACCACACTATTTATAACAGAGTACTCTTTCATTTTAGCAGGAAAAGGAGTTTTTTCAATATGAGCTTCAGGAATAACACGATCAGCAGTTTCAATTACAACACACTTATTAATAGATGAATCAATTTTATCTTTGTACGGTTCATGATACTTATGAAAATTCTTCTTAGGCAATTCATAATGAGAGGCAAAAGCTTTATAAAGGTTTACAACAACTTGAGAATCAAGACCATATGTAGCACTCATATTACGAAATGTATCAGTATCCATAAAAGCTTCAATGCATTTATAATCATAAATTATACCCGATTCTCTATCTTTGTCGTTCTCCCAACCTTCAGCATTTTCTTGGATCCGATCAAGAAGGTCCCTTTTAAACTCTTCTTTATTGCGCGTAAATGATCCAGAACAAGAAGTATCCAGACAAGGTCTTGTCTTGAAAAGAAAGTCTTGCATAGAAATTATCAATAATAACATTACCAGGAAGCTCATGAATGGGGCATTTGAGCATTAAAGACTTCAATCTCCCCCAAGCTTGGGCAATACTCTCTCCATCATGAGGCCAGAAATTATATATGCGGTTCCGATCTTTGTGAATTTCACTTGGAGGATAAAATTTGGAATAAAATAAAGGCACAATGTCCTCCCAATCAAGAGAATCACCATTCTTCAAGCAATTTATACCAATGCGCCGCTTTACCGATACAGCGATATAGAGAATAGTTTCTTCCTAACTTCATTCATAGCAATACCCGCACATTTGAATAACCCGCATAATTCATGCAAAAACAATAAATGATCACCAGGATGGACAGCTTCCATCCCCTTCATAGCGGTTATCCATAACATGTTCAATAATTTTCGTAGGTATTTTATATGGTATTACTTCCTCACCTGGCGCCTCATCCACTACCGTTGCGTAGTAGTAGATTTCCCAAATAGAAATTGAAGAGAAGATCTCTCCATAATGACTTATAACAACTGGCGTAAATAAAATCAGCACAAACAAGTAAAGGTTTTCCTTACCAATTCCACTTACCAATAGCGCTTCACTCCCGGCAACGGCGCCGTAAAATAGTCTTGATGACCCACAAGTATAGGGGTGTATCGTTGTATCTTCGATAAGTAAGAATGTCGATCCCAACGAGGAGCGAAGGTGTTGACAGTGCAGTTTTGATGAAGGATTCACCGTAAATGCTCACAGTACAAGTATTCGTGGGGTTTTGATGTAACAGATGAATAAAGTACAAGTAAGTAAAATGCGAGAGAAACAATTGCAGCGAGTGGCCCAATCCTTTTTAGCACAAAGGACAAGCCGGTTTGTTTACTTATAATGACCAAACGTTCTCGAGGACACACGGGATTTTAGTCTAGTGCTTTCGCTACATACAGCTTGATTAATCTTCATTGTTTTGATAAGTGTTGTGTGGGTGAACCTATGCTAATGTACCGCCCTTCCTAGGACTAATACATACTTGTGATTATACCCCTTGCAAGCATCCGCAACTACAAGAAAGTAATTAAGATAAATCTAACCACAGACCTTAAACTCGAGATCCTGCGATCCCTCCTGCATCGATATACCAACGGGGGTTTAGGTTTCTGTCACTCCGCCAACCCCGCAATTGGCAAACGAGTACAAGATGCATTCCCCTAGGCCCATAAATGGTGAAGTGTCGTGTAGTCGACGTTCACACGACACCACTAGAAGAATAACACCACAACTTAAATATCATAACATTGAATATTACTCAACCATAGTTCACTACTAACAATTAGACTTCACCCATGTCCTCAAGAACTAAACGAACTACTCACGAGACATCATATGGAACATGATCAGAGGTGATATGATGATGAATAACAATCTGAACATAGACCTTGGTTCAATGGTTTCACTCAATAGCATAAACAACAAGTAGAAATCAGCATCGGGAGAGTTTCCCCTATCAAACAATCAAGATCAAACCCAAATTGCTACAGCGGTGACGATGTCCAGCGGTGGAGATGGCGGTGATGATGGTGGAGATGATGATGATGGTGATGGAGATGATGTCCAGCTCGATGGCGGTGACGATGGCGTCGATTTCCCCTCCGGGAGGGAATTTCCCCGGCGGATTCCTCGCCCGCCGGAGAGCTCTTTCTCTCTCGGTGTTCTCCGCCCCGCAGGCGGCCGTAACCCTTCGTGAGGATTCCTCTCGTGGCTTAGGTCTTCGGGACGAAGGGTTTCGCGAAGAAAAGGAGGCGAAAGAGGCCGAGGGGGCTCCACACCACATGGTGGCGCGGCCGTGCCATGGGCCGCGCCACCCTATGGTGTGGGCCCACCCCGGGTCCAGACTGGCTCCCCCTTCCGGCTTCCTCCGTCATCCGGAAAAATAGGATTTTTGGTAAAACTTCCTTCCACAGCTGATCTTCCGAAATATTGCATCCCGACGGTGCTTTTTCCAGCAGAACCCGGCTCGGTGCTCAATCTCCAAATAATCATGAAACATGCAAAATAGATGAAATAACATAAGTATTGTGTCCCAATATGAAATATATCAATGAATAACAGTAAATTATGATATAAAATAGTGATGCAAATTGGACGTATCATCGATGACGAGGAAGCAGATGGTACCGGCGGCGTCTCCAACGGTGGCCGAAATCGGCGGCACGCTTCTCAGCACCTCCGCGGGCTCCGGCGACGAAATTGGACGGCTCCGGTGGCTAATTGAGTGAGAGAGGTGGTCGAGGCGAGTGAGAAGAGAGGGGAAGCTGGTTGTGTGCAGAGATGAGCGCGGGGGTGGCTCCTTTTATAGCAGCGGGAGGTGGCCGTGGTGCTGTGACGATGTCACCCATGGCGACGGTGCTACAGCGGCGCTGGGGTTCTGGCGATGACGCAACGGGGTTGGCGAGGCTCTAGCGGTGATGCAGGGCTTGATCGCAGTGAAAAGAAGGGCAAGGACGAGCTCGCGCGCGTGACGTCTCTGTCGCGGGTACCGGCGGATGGCGTCGACGGTGGCGTCGCGCACAGCGTTCCCGCGGGTCAGCGAGCGTGTCTATGGCGTTGCTGGTGACGTAGCGGAGCTGGTGGCGCAGAGAGGAGGGCCAGGGGTCAACGGAGCTGTCCTGGCGACGACGTGGCCGGGCGCGTCTGTGACGCTCGCCGTGCGCGCTCTGGCGTGCACGTGCACGTCTGGGCGCGTCTGGGCGTCACGTTTTCTGGCAAGTGTGGTGCACGAAATCGTCGAGAGGCTGGTGTCTGGCACGACTAGGAGAGTGTGGGGAACAAGTTTGACAAGGTGGTGCACGTTGGGAAAGGTTAGAGAGAGAGGGAGCATGTCCATGTCCATGTCCATGCCATGCCATGGCATGGATTATCTTGGTCAGATGGTGATGATTTCTTGTACCATTCCTTGTCTATTCTGCTTGGCAAAGTCCAGAGGGGTCAGAGAGGTGCCAGGGATGACCTAGGGTTGAAGAGGGAGGCTATGAACTGCTGGGTTTTGCAATGTACCAAGTTGCCAGATTGGTGCCCACCACCTGCTCGACACAATGGCCGCATGAAACTTATTTTCGAATTTTTGAATGAATTTTGGTGGGTTGCAATCATATATTTTTTGCAGTAGAATGGTGGTGGTGCTGGTCAAATTTGAAGTGTTTTGCAAAAATCCAAATTCAACATATTCTTGATTCTATTTCAAAGTCTCCACTTTGCTTGATCATTATTTGAATTTGGGAAAGAATTTGCATTGGTGCTTTTGGGCAAAGTTGTTCACCTTGATGTTTTATTGGATGAGGTACAAAGAGTTCGCAAAGTTTAGTTTAGAAATCTTTCAAAACAGGGGCTCAAAGAGGGCATCAGGTTAACTTTTGTCAAAATTACCATTAGTGCATGTGAGCTCAAATTTCATTCAAATTTGATTTGATTAAAATTTATTTGATTTCAAAGGTGCTAATAAGTTTTTAGTATTCATTTACAACCAATGTTGCAAACCAAAATGGTCTAGGTTAAGGATTTGTACAAATGGCCTAAACCATATGTGAGTGTTGATTTTATTTTCCCTTTTCTATTTGGTTGATCAAGTGATCATTGGTTAGGGTTTTAGCATCATGGTTAACTCCAAGCAATCATCATGGCAAATGCACACTAACACAAATATAAAAGATGAGTTATATGCATAGCACTATATGGGGATAAAAAGTTTTTTGTTGGTTCTCAATTTTGGTATTTTGGAAACTCTCTTTATTCCTTTATTGAATTTTTGGGATGTTACAGTTTTAATCACGACAGGTGTTACAGGGTGTCGCACTTTGTTGGTACGAAGCAAGGAGGACGAAGCCATTTCAGGACGAGATTGCGCATGAGCACGATTTTACCCAGGTTTAGCTCCTCCGGAGAATAAAATGCCTACGTACTGCTAAATTGTATTGATTTTGGAGAGGTTACAATGGGGATGCTCGGCGAGTCGGCTAGGGGACTAAGAGCTATGGTGTACAATTGAGATGAGATCAGATCCCTTCTAGAGTTTTGCCCGGGGGTTTATATGAGCACCCCCGGCTAGGGTTTACAAGGATAATCATTGGGCGTTGGCACACGCTAGCAGGCCGAATGGGCCCTGACCTATCCTCTAAGAAACCGAAATTGGGCTTCAGTCGTCAGCGCTGCCGGGCTAGTCGCCCCCGAGGGGTCCCTCTTGGGTCTTGGTTTCCCTAGCGAGTGAGCCTGCTGGATAGTGCTTTGCGGTGCGTCTGCCACGCCTGCAACTATCCCTGTGTAGCCGGGACGGCCTCAGGACGTCGGTCACTGTATTAAGCCCGTCTGGACCTAAATGGCCTTTGGAGCACGTGTGTGGGTGCGGTTCTTGTCCAACGCTTTCCAAAGATCTTTAGGGATACTTTGAAGGCTCCAACTGAAAATGCTCCAACTCCCGAACTATCGAAGCACACTTTTCATACACACATTTCAAAGACAACAATATCAGCTCACGCATTCATGCCATATGAAAAGTTACTTTTAATAGGATATTGTGTTTATGTTTTTATCTAGAGAATACACATTATGCATATTAGCACTTCATCTATCAACAACTACAAATGGGATGGAAATCATATATCAGTATGTATTTGTGTTTTGTATGCACCTGCGGATTAGATCCGTGTATTTGAATTACTCATGTACTTGCATTTTGAAATTTCTATGATGTCAACCGATAATTTTATATCAGTATATTTTTTTTTTTGTGGTCGTGTGTATCAATTGATAGAGGCTGGGCCTTTTTCTTTTCATTATTTTGCTTTAACACAATTTTTGAGGATGTTTGCATTTGGCATATATTATCTCCAATTCATTATTTGTGATAGATATTCTATGTATTTGGCGCTACTCGTACTTCAATAAAAAAACATATCATTTAGGATATTTCACTAGTAATATCCATTTATATATCCTCTCTAATTGCTCTATTATGATATAGCTCTACTATAACAAGTTTTGTCCGTTTCTAGTGATAGAGGGGGCGAAGACGGCGACATATCTTCAGCTCACGCTAGTGTTTGTAGTCGTTGTTATGCATTCCAAAGACCTATTTGTAATATTTATTGCTTTTGCAGCTGTTTGTACTACTGCTGAAGATTACTAATAGATTTGCGGATTTTCGAGGAAAAAACTTATACACTACTAACATGTCGGTTATGCAGCGTACTCGAGTTTTACGCCGAAATTTTTTTTGACAAAGAAAATATAGTAATCTCATGAAGATACCAAATTCATCTAATCTCTGCAACAACGAAATATCGTGAAGACATTACGAATGCACCTAGCCCTATTAGAAAAAAGAAGGAGAAAAAAATTAAAAGATCCTACTACAATGATCAAAATCTTATAGCTACAGCACAAACTACTGCCAAAACAATACCCGGAGCCATTACCCGGAGCTCGCGCTCTTAAAAAATATTTTCAACAAAGTTATTATCAGACACAACCAATAAAAAGCAGAACTTAAATTTTCACCCTAAAGCAAGTTTTTTTTTGAAAACACAGTACAACGCAGACGCTCACAAACATGCACGTACAAACACCCCTATGAACGCACGCACACCCTATCTCTATGAGCACCTCCGAGGAAAGTCACCACTGACGTTTCGCTGCTGATGGACACGTCACCTACCACTGAAAGCATAACACTGGTTAAATTTTGAAATAAATTCAGCTAAATGCAAACACTCATGCCAAGTCTGGGACTTGAACCTGGATGGGCTGTTTCCACCACAAGGGAACTAACCACCAGAGCCAAGCTCTGTTTGCCACCCTAAAGCAAGTTGTCCCTCTCAAAATAATATCTTCAACAGAGTGATTGCCAAACACAATTAATTAAGATGAAACTTTGAATTCTCAAAACTAAAGCTTAAATTCTTCGAATAACGCAGTGCCGGGACAAGACGACAAGGGTGTCAGGGGGCAGACACACAAGCCAGCCGGCATCGTCGAGCAGCACGGCAAACTTTTTCACGCGGAGGCGGGAGCAGAATACGCGTCTTCTGCCGTGCTCCAGACGGGATGGGATCAGCTGCAAGCGTCACAGGCTTCTCTCGCTGCTGCCTGCCGTGCCGTCCTCGTCCAGCTATTTGTCGCGAACCCGCACACACCTGGTGTGTCGGTTTCTGCTTTTCAAAAACAGTTCACGGGATTCCTCCGTCCATTTAGAGCATCTCCAGCGGCGCGACGCATTTTAGCGTCCGCGTGCGTTCGTTGTCGATTCTTTTGGTCGAAAACGACCGCGCGTCCGTTTGCGTCGGGGTGGCTCCAGCGGCACGACGCATATTTTTAGGACGAATCATTTTTTTAAACTGAAAAAAAACTGAAACATAACTTACATACTTGAAAACATAAAAAAAACCTAAAACGCATACTGCTGCGCATCGTGGCTGTGCTGCTCCTCGTCGCTGTCGAGCAAGATGACCTCAGGTATGTCCCACGGCCAGTAGCCATCCGGGGGAGCGTACGCCGGGCGCGATGGCGGTGCTCGAGGTTGAGGAGGCTGCGGCCGAGGCGGCGGTGGAGGCGCCTGTGGCCGCGGCCGTGGCGGCAGATGAGGAACCCAGCCATAAGGCCGTGGCGGCAGTGGGAGGCGCCCAAGGCCGTGGCGGCGGTGGAGGAGGCGCCGCCGAGTCCAGAGCGCTCGTCGAAGGGCTTCATCCGCGGACAGCCCGGCGGCATGACGAGCCGGTGGCGTAGCACCGGCAACGGCGGCCGCACGAGCGCGTCGTACTCGGAGACGAGGAGGCCGACCTTGGCCATCTCGTCGTCCGTCATGTTGTCGGGGAACTCGAAGTTCCGGCCCTCCGCCATGGCCTGCTGCCATTCGTGGAAGACAAGGCCGACGTAGTCGTCGCTGTCATCCTTCACGTCCTCGCTATGGTACGCGAGCGCCTCGATGTAGCCGTCGTCGTCGTACATGGCGTAGGCTTCGTCATCGTCATCCTCGTCCTCGCGGTCGTTGTGCTGCGGCTGCTGACGACGCGTCGGCGCCTGCTGACGACGCGTCGGCGCCTGCTGACGACGAGCCGGCGGTGCAGGGCCGAAGGGATAATCCCTGTCGCCCATGAAGCCAGCCCTTCGTCCGTTGGCCGTCTCCGTGGACAGGTACGTACGCCAACTCTCCGAGTCGATGGCGTACGCCGGATCGGCGAGGAGGTCCGCCGGCAGATATCGCCTCCGCCGCCGGATCTCCTTGGTCCGCTCGTGCTCGCGCGCCGGTACCGGAGGGACGGGCACCCGCGGCGAGCCGAGCCGCCAGCCGCCAGTGCAGCCGCACGCCGGACCGGGCGCCGCACGGCACCCATTTGTCGTGCATGAGCCTCCCCACCGTGACGGGGAGCGGCACCTTCTTGCTGCCGCTGCCGGAGGCCTCGAAGTCGTTCTTCTTCCCCATGGCGCAGCCGGCGGTTGTGGTGCGAGTGGAGCCGTGGGCGAAGGAGCAACGCGGCCGCCGGACTTTTAAGGGCGGCCGCGCACGGGATACGATGCCATTGAAGGCGGCGCAGAAGCCCAGCCGCCGCCCGCCGCGTGCACGCGCGAACAGGAAGCCGCGGCATTCATGGCGGCGCGGACGTGGAAGCGCCGACCGCGGAAGCGATGGCCGCGGAAGCGATGCCCTCCATGCAGTGCTCGCCGCCGCGCGGCCCGGTGGAGACCGCAGCGGACACTTTGCGCGTCCGCGCAGCGTCCGCCGAGACGCAAACCTGGCGCATATTTGGGCCAGTTTTGCGCCTCCGCGAATGGCCCGGTTACTTTGCGTCGTGCCGCTGGAGACGGTGCCAGACGCATTGAGCGACCGTTTGCGTCGCGCCGCTGGAGATGCCCTTAAAAACAGAGGTATCCGGTGAAAATTCAAGCAAGAGACGGAGAGAAGAATGCAAAACATAAACTTTTTCTTTTTGCAAAAAAGTCAAACAGACGTCTAAATGAGAACATACAAAAAGCGCAACAAAATACCTCCAAACTGCCCATGCTGTGTGTAAACCTAGCTTTTGGCCTCAACGCTGGAGATGCACGATCCAAAATTGTAGTGGTTGGTTTGTGAGTGCCGGATAGCGCCGGAAAACAGCGGCACATCGGATTATGACAGGTAGGTCAACTCTGTTGGATTTCCATGCGGCGGCCAAAGGGGACGGCAGCCAAGGTGGAGGTCCCACCTCCCCTTCGCGACGCCTACATAAAGGGAGGGGGAGCCTCAGCTTCCATTATCCCTTGGCTCATTGCCTCACTCTCCCTCTCTCTCCCTCATTTGTGGTTCCCGAGTTTTGGAACGTGCATAGAGGTGAGAGCCTGCATACGCTTACCGTCGTACCGTTGTAATCTCGATTCAGATCTTCTATTTCTGATGCTTCGATGGACCGGAGCCCGGAAAGGTCTATACACCGTACCTGTGTAGAACTACGGAGGTGCTACAAGTTGGAGCACTTCATCTCATGTAGGACTACTCGATTTTGAGATCATCGTCGTTGTACACCTTCATCAACAACGTTCGTTTGGAATGTAACGCTTCCGGTCTTCAAGGGTATAAACACTGAATCTCTTTGTTACCTTACATCTGCATAGAATATATCTTGGCTATATTATTATGTCGGTAGGAAACTTTATGTTGTCTGCTACGGAACCCTACAATAAAGGTATATATGATTCGTTTTCCTAAGTTCTAAGTAATCTACATTTGGAACTTACTCTAGCTGATGCTATTCAACTGCCTACTTATAAAAAGTTCACGCGTGATATTCTTAATAGGAAGGAAAAGGAAACTCAAAGGGTTTTCTATTTTCGTGCCCTCGGGTCCTTAGTTGTACTCGGTTTTCCCCAGCTCCTTAGTTTTTCCTCAGTTTTCCCCAAGTCCTTGTCTGAAATCCGCAGAAGGAGCTCGGACGGGAGGATTCCCGTTTAGTTTACCGTTCCGTGCTGACGTGTGGGGCCGCGTCGCGTGGAGCTGGTAGAAAGGGACCACGTGGGATAGAACGAGACCGCGTTTGGTTGTACGTGAGCAGGAGCTGGGTTCTGTCTCTCTCGGTCAAAATTGGTATTTTTAAGAGCACATTTTTCCCCTCTTTCTCTCTGTGTCTTTTTTCACCAAATTAGTATCAAATGTAGATAAGTTTCCATTTCTGTCTTTCTTCAATTATTTGTGCCTTTTGGCCCTCGTTTTTTGCCCAATATGGTAGCAAATCTAGTACTCCCTCTGGTCCATATTAATGATCTCACCTATCTTGGTTCATATGTACTCCGTATCTAGTTAAATATAGAATCAAATCTCGATGCTAATGTACGATAAATTCACACCGTCATAATAAATCGAGAAAACAAAGTAGGGCCAACAAAGTATAGTGGATTAAGGATAGATAATAGGCATAAATTAACCGAACGGCCGAACCCCAAATCTTAAACGAAATCAAGAAGGGATCAAATCAAAATGGAATTAAATCGGCGCAAATATTAACCCAGTACTCATCCTACCTACATATCGGCACTAATAGTTACTAGGGACCAGCAAAAATAGGGTTGAAAAAGGAAAGGGGAACAACAAGGGAGCAAACCGTAGTTACCTAGTTCCAAGGGTAGTCCATACAGGTGTCGTAGGGGTTCGACGGCCAGATATACGACACCTTCTCATAGGGGTCCCATTCCTGCGGGATCTGAGCGCCACCGGCGGCAGCCTCCGATGCACCGGCGGGAGCCGCCAATGCACCGGTGGCGGCGCCGGCCGTAGAGGGGACGACGTCGAGGACGGAGGCGCCGCCCTTGGAGTCTACGAGCTCGCAGTCGACGGCGTTGAGGACGATGGGATTTGCATTCTCCTTGTCCATCACCGGCAGAGGAGAGGGAGAGGGTTTTTTTTGCTTTGGAGAAGATGATGGGACGTGAGAGGCGGCATTGCGTGAGGGAGTGAGAGTGACAGTGATAGTGCGAGGAGGCAAACAGGGAGAGGCATCTATAAAGGCGAGGGGTCCTAAATGCGACCCGCGTCCTACGCGTCCACTATGGCACGTCTGCACGACTTCGACTTCTGCACCGCAACACGCATCCAGGATTGCACGTCTTCAACTTCTGCACCGCGACCCGCGTCTTACGCGTCAACAATTGCACGTCTTCCACTTCTGCATCGCAACACTTATCCTCAAGTCTAACCCTGGAAATTTAGATATACTCAGGTATACCCTTGAGTCTTATACTAGCATTTTTTGTATGCTCAGTTTTCCCCTTGAGTGCTAATACTGGCTAGTGCAATATACTCGGTTTTACTCTCAAGTGGCTGGTCAACAGAGAGTCAACAAATGGTATTAAGCTAGTTAAATGAGTCATTTAATGTGCAAAAAATTCCAAAAAAGATAAAACCATAGTGGCACTTACTCATGGAGTCTTCTTACACGACTTGTCATGTTGGGAACCATAACAATCATAGATAAATCAAGTTTTACCATAAATTGCCACTTCTCAAATCACCTAGTAGCTATGAAGGTGCATGGCTTTCCACAATAAGCCCTTCCCAAAACAACTTTCCCCAAAACATACTTTGTCTGAATGAGGACACAATTTTCACACTCATGTATATTTATATTGCAAATAGTTTGAGGTAGGCCAAGATGGGTTTCATTGTACAAAACACGCATTTTCCATTTTTTAAATCTCATATTTGAATCTCTTAGTCTGTTTACTACTCACGTGCCTTTGGTTTCTTGATACTACTCTGTTTTGCCCTCTCCCTTCATAAATTCTCACAGACGCCCAACCTTACCCTGATTGGTCTAGCACTTGTCACGCGGATCGTGCCCGCCTACCGTTGATCATATGATCTAACGGGCATGATAACCCCTCTCTCACTCTCTGATGCGGGAAAACACCCTCTCTCTCTCTCTGTCGGCGGCTAGCTTTCACCCTCTATGTATGCTAAATACCCAGTTTGCCACCGGATTCAGCAAGTTTGGTTTTCTGTATTATTTTTCACGCGCTAAAAATTATAAACTCTTTTAGGCATTACCTTTCACGCGAAAAATGATAAATCATCACTGATTTCTTGTAGCCATTACTTTTCATGCAAAAAATGATAAACCATCACCGATTTGTTGTAGCCATTGCTTTTCACACAAAAAATGATAAACCATCACCGATTTGTTGTAGCCATTACTTTTCACGCAAAAAATGATAAATCATCACCGATTTCTTGTAGCCATTACTTTTCACGCTAAAAATGATAAACGAAACAATCTATCTATCTCTGTATTTGAAGTTTTGGAGGGTTCACCATCTACTTATGTTAACTTTCGAGGTTTTGACCTGAAAATCAACTGGGTATTATAAAGGGAAATAAAAGTTCAAAAAATGTAAAAACGAAAAAATCTACCTATCATTGTATAGAAGATCACCTGTATGATTTTTCAGGTTATTTAGAGAAGGTCGAAAAAAACCTAACTAGTTACAAAAGTTGGTTTCAGTGAGACCAAACAACATGCGCTTAAGCAAAGTGATTTTTTTGAACATCTCCAAATGACCCCAAGTTTGGCATACATGATGCCATACCTGTAACCACAAGGAATATCTAAAAATTTCCACAAAATTTGAAATTTAGGGTGAAAATGATGCCATACATGATGCTGTTTTTCGAGGTTTTAACCTGAAAATCAGCTGGGTATTATAAAGGAAAATAAAAAGTTCGAAAAAATGTAAAAACGAAATAATCTATCTCTGTACAGAAGATCATCTGTATGAAAAAATCACCTTGTTACAAAAGCTGGTTTCAGTGAGACGAAACGGCATGCGCTTAAGCAAAGTGATTTTTTTCGAACATTTCCAAATGGCCCAAAATTTTCCATACATGATGCCATACGTGTAACAACAAGGAATATCTAAAAAATATCAAAAAAATTTGCTGAACCGTATAGCTCTATCAAAAAGAACCTCACGATGGTGCCAGTAAAATTTTTAGTTACAAACTTTTGTATTTTACCTAACCTTCAACATGAAACTTGTTTCAAATTCATTTAGCCTACAAGAAACAAATCCCACCTTGATTCGAGCACCACAGCCTCCAAACGATGCCGATGCCGATATCGGCATGGTCAGAATGGCTATGCTCACCGCCACTACTAGGTCTCCGTCGGGATGCACCCTCAGTCCCGTCCCCTCATTCAATCACTGACACACCAGAGATACCGCCGAGGCCAATGCCGAACGTACATGCTGATGCCAATGTCGAACATGCACGCCGCTATGGGCACAGCCACGCCGCCCCGCTATGCTGGACACCACAGACCACCGCGAGGTCTTTCCCTTCGTCATCACACTCCCCTAGAACCCATCTATACACGCCAGAAAGGAGAGACACTAGTTTTCTCTACATTGCTCGCGTTCGTGTCCGACACCGTCAGTCAAAGTGTTGAGGTAGTCGTCGATGTCCTCGACCATTTCTTCTCTTCTTTACATGGTTAAACACGTCTAGGTCATATCTATCTAATGTGTCTGGTCTCGCCTCATGCAGTTCTTTGTGGACGTCGATCTCATCTCGGCACCCCGCAGGCCACCTCCTCCGTGCCATCGCTATAGAGCTCCGTTTAAAAATCTAATCCTACCCGTGTATTGCCGCTTGTATCAGCGTCATGGCCCCACTTGTCATTCGATATACCGAAGCCCCACTCGTCCACGTTTTGGTCAGGGATACGACGATGCTTACGGTCAAACAAAGATGGATGGTCTGACTTGTCTTTGCGGGTTCTACGTGACCCCACTAGCCAGCAGATAACAGTCAAAGTTGTTGACCCGTCGGGCAATCGGCCTTTCCAACACTTGTGAGAGTTTCAGACAAGGGCTTGGGAAAAACTGAAGAAAAACTAAGCGGCTGGGGAAAACTGAGCACAACTAAGGACCCGAGGGCACGAAAGTAGAAATCCCAAACTCAAAATATAGCAGTAATGATTAGTCATATGTGAGTCCAAGGCATGTGTATAGAATTACACATAAACTCTTTAAAGATGATTAGCACAACCTCCTACTTTACAATGACGTAAAACTGCAAATAAAGTTTCAAAAGAATAACTCGTAGACTAACTTATTGCTAACTCAAGATCTAGAGATACTTTGCTTGCTAGACAAACTATGACGGGACTCTAGCGGCTTTGGTGCTAGGGTTAGGGAATAGGTTCCCTTCTACTTATATAGTAGATTTCCACCATGGAATATGTAGATGTTAACTTCATCGACTATATTGATAGTTCCTGTAGTTTGTGTTACCTGACTCCTCTGTCTTCGAGCTTCATTGTAGCTTCTCCTTCGATGCCTCCCAATCTAAGCGAGGGGTTCAAGAGGGAACAAGTGAGTACGAGCATACTCAACAAGTTCAATAATATAAATAGTTGGATCATGCTCTAACTACAGCCACATACCGGAAAGTCGTAGGCAAATGCAAGTTTTCATAATGATTTCTTCAAATGGTTGATTTTATTCTGAAAAGCTATGTCCATCAGTCTTCACAGGTTGACCGGAACTTCATGTAGTTCCTTTCCTACCGCATTTTTAGTTCCGTCCCGAAACAGGGAATGACAACCCACAATTCAATACACTCTGCAGAGGTGCATTACTTTTCCACAAGAGAACTTAAGGCATTTCCAACCCATGTGGAACCACCGAAATCACGTGCAGGCTCTATCAAGTCCGTTGGTATGCGAAAGGAAAAAAGTACAACTAATTTCTCCGTCCCATTAAAGATCTTATGGTTAGCGTGTAATATACAACGCTAGAATCATCGGATGACATTGGATACTAATCCTAGATGATATAACATCCCTTTAATGGAACCTTCACCATTATCATGAATCATGGTTCCATTGCCAGCCACATAGACATATTGATAATTGGGAAAGTAACATTTTGCTTTTAATGCAAGAGTGATAAGTATATTGCTTTGCAAGTAAATCATATAAAGTAATCAAAGTCATGAGCAAGTGGTGAACTTTCCTTTCTTGACTGCAAGATTATGCAGGCAAAAGCTTCGAGGAATAATAACTCCAAATTCTGAAATGGCATCATCGTCTGGTACAATGTTGAAAGAACCTACAAAGATGATATAATGCATAAGTATGAAATGCAATCTCTCTAAGCGTGGCTTGACCCCGATGATTTAGGATTAGTGAGTTGGAATGAATTGTTTTGGAGTGTGTTACACTTTTAGAGTGATTTGAAAAAGAAGTTTCTTATTAGGGTTTTGATTAACTTGGTATATGTTGCAAGTTGTACAACAAAAAATAGCAATCACACCATTGATATTAAGTGGTACAATCTTAATAAGTAAAGAAAAATATTGGACTTTAGATCCTATAATGCATGGTTATGATTACTTGTTATTTACTTCAACATAATAACTTTTGAAGAACATGCTTATTAATGGACAATAAGTATTTCAATGGATCCATGTTCTTCTAGGGTTTACTAAGATTTTCAGTTGAGATCCCCAAGTAAGTATTTAGATGAGGCTTAAACAAGATGAGTTCATAATTATCTAGTACTAGCATGGTTTAGATGGATATGAGCACATACAATGAATAATTACCTATGGTTGCTAATTTCGTTGATCAAAGTGGTGTGATATTAATCAATGAAGATTAATGGTGATAACATGAAGTTAACAAGTTAGGGTTTGCTTTTATTTGGGTACTACTTGACCACATAGTTTTATTCAAATGAAAACTTGAAATGACAACTTGTTTTTATATGGGACCTGTGTAATTCTAGTAGGACATGAGCATGTATCAACTTACTTGTGATGATCTTAGGGTAGTTGATAGAACAAGACGATTACTTTTGATATGCTTCTACGGTTTTAGAGTTTTGCATAAAATTATTGAGCTAGGGTTTTATTCATAATGGAATTAGGGTTTCCTATTTGTTATAAAAATTTAACATAATAATTTGTTGGGTAAAGTTGATGTTAAGAAACAACTTTTAAATATAAGTTAACAAGGGGTTTAAAACTTCTATTATTTTTTTCATTAAAAAATGATAGTTAGGATTAACACAATTTAGAGTTTAAATATCACTACTGATAATATTAATGAGGTTATGATAAAAGTAAATTACTTTTAATGTTTTATTCATTTAATAAATAATTATTGCTTATTTTAGAAATTTTACTAATTATTGAAATTTCTTGGAATTTAGGATAAACGAAAAACTTAATTAAGACTTATTAAATATTTGAATTTTTCATTTTTCTTAGGAATGTAATTTTATATTTTTAATGGACAATGATGATTTTTATGAGTTTTTTGATTAATCATTTGTATTTTTATGAATTGAAATGAATTTTCTAAGAATTTGTAAAGTGTGTAATATTTTCTGGAATTTCAAATAAACACAAAATTCTATTTGTACTCTGACATGATCTAACTACAGATGCGCCGTCGGGTGGGTCCATTGACCAATCAATGTCCATGTAGGCATAGGAGCAACTCAAACTGACACTCGGCCCCACCGGCCATGTGATCTCGCCGGCAAGTGCTCCGGTGATCAACGTCGACGGTGATACAGGGCACCAGAGGATGAGCATAATGGTTCTTTCGAATCCGCACTACACGCGGAGTATTTAGTAGTGGCGCTACCTGGTTTTGGTCGCCGGAGCTTCTCCGACGAACATCCCTGCGATGGACCACTCAAGTGAGCTAGTTGGGTATAGACGATGCCACTAAGAGCTAGTGGGTGCTGAAGATGTGCAAGCTCACCACTAAGATGATAGCTAGCTCGACAAGGGCGATTGGTGCCGGAGAAAACCTCTATATCGCGGATTACGAAGATGGTCGGTGCTGGCGTGTAGGGAGTTAAAAATCCCTGGGGTGTAACAGCACCAGAAAAGTAGCTGCTTGTGACGGTAAAACACACGTTCGTCGGGAACCCCAAGAGGAAGGTATGATGAGCACAGCAGCGAGTTTTCCCTCAGTAAGAAACCAAGGTTATCGAACCAGTAGGAGATGAAGGCCACGTGAAGGTTGTTGGTGAAGGAGTGTAGTGCGGCGCAACACCGGTGATTCCGGCGCCAACGTGGAACCTGCACAACACAATCAAACTACTTTGCCCCAACTTAACGAGTGAGGTTGTCAATCTCACCGGCTTGCCGAAAACAAAGGATTAAACGTATGGTGTGGAGAATTATGTTTGCTTGCAGAAAACAAAAGAGAACAATGATTGCAGTAGGTTGTATTTCAGATGTAAAAGAATGGACCGGGGTCCACAGTTCAATAGTGGTGTCTCTCCAATAAGATAAATAGCATGTTGGGTGAACAAATTACAGTTGGGCAATTGACAAATAGAGAGGGCATAACAATGCACATACATATCATGATGACTACTATGAGATTTACTTAGGGCATTACGAAAAAAAACATAGACCACCATCCAGCATGCATCTATGCCTAAAAAGTCCACCTCCGGGTTAGCATCCGCACCTCTTCCAGTATTAAGTTGCAAACAACAGACAATTGCATTAAGTAATGTGCGTAATGTAAACAATACAAATATCCTTAGACAAAGCATTGATGTTTTATCCCTAGTGGCAACAAGCACATCCACAACCTTAGGGGTTGCTCGTCACTCCCCAGCATTCAATGGAGACATGAACCCACTATCTAGCATAAATACTCCCTCTTGGAGTCACAAGTATCAACTTGGACAGAGCCTCTACTAGCAACGGAGAGCATGCAAGATCATAAACAACACATATATGATAGATCAATAATCAACTTGACATAGTATTCCATATTCATCGAATCCCAACAAACACAGCATGTAGTATTACAAATAGATGATCTTGATCATGATAGGCAGCTCACAAGATCTAAACATGATAGCACAAGAGGAGAAGACAACCATCTAGCTACTGCTATGGACCCGTAGTCCAAGGATGAACTACTCACGCATCAGTCCGGAGGCGGGCATGGTGGTGTAGAGCCCTCCGGTGATGATTCCCCTCTCCGGCATGGTGTCGGAGGCGATCTTCTGAACCCCCCGAGGTAGGGTTGACGGCGGCGGCGTCTCTGGAACTATTCTCGTATTGTGGCTCTCGGTCATAGGGTTTTCGCGACGGGAGGATTATATAGGCGAAGGGGCAGAGTCGGGGGACGCCCGAGGGGCCCACCCCATATGGCAGCGCGGCCAGGGGTGGGGCCGCGCCCCCCTATGGTGTGGCCACCTCGTGGCTCCTCTTCGTCTCTCATTCGGACTTCTGGAACCTTCCATGGAAAATAAGGCCGTGGGCTTTTGTTTCGTCCAATTCCGAGAATATCCGTAAACTAACTTTTCTGAAATCAAAAACAGCAGAAAACAGGAACTGGCACTGCGGCATCTTGTTAATAGGTTAGTCTCGAAAAATGCATAAAAACATTATAAAGTGTGAGTAAAACATGTAGGTATTGTCATAAAACTAGCATGGAACATAAGAAATTATAGATACGTAGGAGACGTATCAAGCATCCCCAAGCTTAGTTCCTACTCGCCCTCGAGTAGGTAAACGATAAAAAGAATAATTTCTGAAGTGACATGCTACCAACATAATCTTGATCAACACTATTTGTAAAGCATATGAGATGAATGAAGTGACTCAAAGCAATGGTATATAGTTTTGCTAACAAAAAGATAATGAATAAACAACTGAATCATATAGCAAAAACTTTTCATGAATAGTACTTTCAAGACAAGCATCAAAAAGTCTTGCATAAGAGTTAACTCATAAAGCAATAGATTCTTAATAAGAGGTCTTGAAGCAACACAAAGGAAGATTTAAGTTTCAGCAATTGCTTTCAACTTTCAACATGTATATCTCATGGATAATTGTCAACACAAAGTAATATAATAAGTGCAATAAGTAAGCATGTAAGAATCAATGCACACAGTTGACACAAGTGTTTGCTTCTAAGATAGAAAGAAGTAGGTAAACTGACTCAACATAAAGTAAAAGAAAGACCCTTCGCAGAGGGAAGCAGGGATTACTCATGTGCTAGAGCTTTTTATTTTCAAAACATGGAAACAATTGTGTCAACGGTAGTAATAATTCATATGTGTTATGCATAAAACTTCCTATAAGTTGCAAGCCTCATGCATCGAATACTAATAGTGCCCGCACCTTGTCCTAATTAGCTCGGACTTCCATGGATTATCATTGCATTACATATGTTTCAACCAAATGTCACAAAGGGGTACCTCTATGCCACCTGTACAAAGGTCCAAGGAGATAAATCGCATTTGATTTCTCGATTTTGATAGATCTCAACTTGAGGACATCCATACCGGGACAACATAGAAAACAGATAATGGACTCCTCTTTTATGCTTTAAGCATTCAACAACAATAATATTCTCATAAGAGATTTGAGGATTAATGTCCAAGCTGAAACTTCCACCATGATACATGGCTTTGGTTGGTGGCCCAATGTTCTTCTCTAACAACATGCATACTCAAACCATTTAACTCATGGCAAATATCCCTTACTTCAGACAAGACGAACATGCATAGCAACTCACATGATATTCAACAAAGGTGTGACAGGTTGATGGCGTCCCCAGAAACATGGTTACCGCTCAACAAGTAACTTATAGGAACTAAGATACATAAGCGACATATTCATTACCACAATAGTTTTTTAGGCTACTTTCCCATGAGCTATGTATTGCAAAGACAAGGAATGAATTTTTTAAAGGTAGCACGCAAACAATTTACTTTGGAATGGCAGAAAAATACCACATAGTAGGTAGTTATGGTGGACACAAATGGCATAGGTTTTGGCACAAGGTTTTGGATGCACGAGAAGCATTCCCTCTCAGTACAAGGCTTTGGCTCGCAAGGTTGTTTGAAGCAAACACAAGTATAAACCGGTACAACAAAACTTACACAAGAACATATTGCAAGCATTATAAGACTCTACACTGTCTTCCTTGTTGTTCAAACACTTTTACCAGAAAATATCTAGACCTTAGAGAGACCAATCATGCAATCCAAATTTCAACAAGCTCTACGGTAGTTCTCCATTAATAGACTTAAACTACATGATGCAAGAGCTTAAACATGATATACTTGAGAGCTCAAAACAATTGCCAAGTATCAAATTCTTCAAGACAATATGAAGCATTTTCTGTTTCCAACAAAATAACAATAAGTGTTGCGGCTTTCAGCTTCCGCCATGAACATGAAAAACGAAGAACACGAGTGTTCATATAAAAAAGCGGAGCGTGTCTCTCTCCCACACAAGGATGTTTAGGATCCGATTTATTCAGAGAATGAAAATAACAAAACGAAAATAAAAGCACACAGACGCTCCTAGTAAAGCACATAAGATGTGACGGAATTAAAATATAGTTTCACTAGAGGTGACCTGATAAGTTTTGATGAAGAAGGGGGTGCCTTGGGCATCCCCAAGCTTAGACGCTTGAGTCTTCTTGAAATATGCAGGGATGAACCACGGGGGCATCCCCAAGTTTAGACTTTTCACTCTTCTTGATCATATCATATCATCCTCCTCTCTTGATCCTTGAAAACTTCCTTCACACCAAACTCAAAGCATTCTCATTAGAGGGTTAGTGCATAAACAAAAATTCACATGTTCAGCAAGGACACAATCATTCCCAACACTTCTGGACATTAATCAAGGCTACTGAAATTACTGAAATTTAATGGAGCAAAGAAATCCACTCAACACAGTAAAAGAGGCAATGCGAAATAAAAGGCAGAATCTGTCAAAACAGAACAGTCCGTAAAGATGAATTTTTTCGAGGAACTTAACAAGCTCAGATGGAAAAGCTCCAGTTGAATGAAAGTTGCATACATATCTGAGGATCACGCATGAATTGTTTCAGCATTTTACGAGTTTCCTACAGAGAGATTAACTCAAATTCGTGACAGCTAAAAATCTGTTTCTGCGCAGAAATGCAAATCTAGTATCAACTTTACTATCAAAGACTTTATTTGGCACAACAATGCAATAAAATAAAGATACAAAGGTATTGCTACAGTAGTAACAATCACCTTGACTCAAATATAAAACAAAAATTGCAGGAATAAAATAATGGGTTGTCTCCCATAAGCGCTTTTCTTTAACGCCTTTCGACTAGGCGCGAAAAGTGTAAATCAAGTATCATCAAGAGAAGAAGCATTAACATTATTACCAGGGGCTTTACGCCTACCCTTCTTACTCTTATTCTTACTCTTTGGTCTAGGGAATACATGACCGCATCCGGGCGTAGAGGTAAAATTTAGAGTGCCTTTTCCCATATCTACGGTTGCTCCCAAGAGTTTCAGCAGGGATCTTCCAAGTGTGATTTGTCCTGTCCCTACACATTCAGTAACGAGATAATCAGTGGATACCGTTTTTCCAAGAAAGGTTGTGAACACACCTTCAGCTATCCCCTTAGGAATTATAACAGAATTATTAGTAAAAGTTTTTCCTTCTCCACCTTCAGTAAGTCCCCAAAGTGTCAAAGATTCATAAATACTTTTAGGCATAAGGCAAACCTCAGACATAATATCACAACGGGCATAAAAAGTTTCACCACAAATAGCAACCTTAATAGTAGGGACCCACATTGAAGGTTCAAAGCTTACTGGAACATAATCATAATATTCACGAATCTGGTTATACCCTTCTTTTAAACAAGATATATTTGTCTCGAGAGTGTTTAATCTATTATGAATGCTAGCAAGAGATGAATCAAAATTATTAGCTGAGCAAGATGATGCAACCAATTTTTTTATGGCATTAAAAGCTTGATCCCCATCGCAGTGAAGGAAATCTCCTCCCACTACAGCATCCAAAGCATATCTATAGCGAACAATAAGCCCAAAATAAAAGTTACTAAGAAGCAAACTTAGAGTCATTTTAGGTTCAGTTTTACCATAAGAATCAAAAATTCTAGACCAAGCTTCTTTAAAACTCACCTCATCCCCTTGTTTAAAAGTAAAGATCAATTCCTCAGGTGACAGAGTAACAAGTACAGGACTAGACATGATAACAAAATAAATTAAATGCAAGTAACTAAATTTTTTTTTTTGATATAAAGAAAGCAAACAAGACAGAAAATAAATAAAGCAAGACAATAAACAAAGTAAAGAGATTGGATGTGAGAGACTCCCCTTGCAGCGTGTCTTGATCTCCCCGGCAACGGCGCCAGAAAAGTAGCTGCTGGCGTGTAGGGAGTTAGAAATCCCTGGGGTGTAACAGCGCCAGAAAAGTAGCTGCTTGTGACGGTAAAGCACACGTCCGTTGGGAACCCCAAGAGGAAGGTATGATGAGCACATCAATGAGTTTTCCCTCAGTAAGAAACCAAGATTATCGAACCAGTAGGAGATGAAGGCCACGTGAAAGTTGTTGGTGAAGGAGTGTAGTGCGGCGCAACACCAGTGATTCCGGCGCCAATGTGGAACCTGCACAACACAATCAAACTACTTTGCCCCAACTTAACAGTGAGGTTGTCAATCTCACCGGCTTGCTGAAAACAAAGGATTAAACGTATGGTGTGGAGAATTATGTTTGCTTGCAGAAAACAAAAGAGAACAATGATTGCAGTAGGTTGTATTTTAGATGTAAAAGAATGGACCGGGGTCCACAGTTCACTTGTGGTGTCTCTCCAATAAGACAAATAGCATGTTGGGTGAACAAATTACAGTTGGGCAATTGACAAATAGAGAGGGCATAACAATGCACATACATATCATGATGACTACTATGAGATTTACTTAGGGCATTACGACAAAGGACATACACCGCCATCCAGCATGCATCTATGCCTAAAAAGTCCACCTTCGGGTTAGCATCCGCACCCCTTCCAGTATTAAGTTGCAAATAACAGACAATTGCATTAAGTACTGTGCGTAATGTAAACAATACAAATATCCATAGACAAAGCATTGATGTTTTATCCCTAGTGGCAACAGCACATCCACAACCTTAGGGGTTGTTGTCACTCCCCGCATTCAATGGAGACATGAACCCACTATCTAGCATAAATACTCCCTCTTGGAGTCACAAGTATCAACCTGGCCAGAGCCTCTACTAGCAACGGAGAGCATGCAAGATCATAAACAACACATATATGATAGATCAATAATAAACTTGACATAGTATTCCATATTCATCGAATCCCAACAAACACAACATGTAGCATTACAAATAGATGATCTTGATCATGATAGGCAGCTCACAAGATCTAAACATGATAGCACAAGAGGAGAAGACAACCATCTAGCTATCGCTATGGACCCGTAGTCCAAGGATGAACTACTCACACATCAGTCCGGAGGTGGGCATGGTGATGTAGAGCCCTCCGGTGATGATTCCCCTCTCCGGCAGGGTGCCGGAGGCGATCTTCTGAACCCCCCGAGGTAGGGTTGACGGCGGCGACGTCTCTGGAACTATTCTCGTATCATGGCTCTCGGTGATAGGGTTTTCGCGACGGGAGGATTATATAGGCGAAGGGGCAGAGTCGGGGGACGCCCGAGGGGCCCACCCCATATGGCGGCGCGGCCAGGGGTGGGGCCACGCCCCCTATGGTGTGGCCGCCTCGTGGCTCCTCTTCGTCTCTCCTTTGGACTTCTGGAACCTTCGATGGAAAATAAGG